>NC_061513.1:23077986-23377986 GCF_022539505.1 Lolium rigidum
CTGGTAATGTTGTCGATGAAGAAGGGGATGCCTTGGGCATCCCCAAGCTTAGACACTTGAGTCTTCTTAGAATATGCAGGGGTGAACCACCGGGGCATCCCCAAGCTTAGAGCTTTCGCTCTCCTTGATCATGTTGCATCATACTCCTCTCTTGATCCTTGAAAACTTCCTCCACACCAAACTTAGAACAACTCATTAGAGGGTTAGTGCACAATAAAAATTAACATGTTCAGAGGTGACATAATCATTCTTAACACTTCTGGACATTGCATAAAGCTACTGGACATTAATGGATCAAAGAAATTCATCCAACATAGCAAAAGAGGCAATGCGAAATAAAAGGCAGAATCTGTCAAAACAGAACAGTTCGTATTGACGAATTTTAAAATGGCACCAGACTTTCTCAAATGAAAATGCTCAAATTGAATGAAAGTTGCGTACATATCTGAGGATCACTCACGCAAATTGGCATAATTTTCTGAGTTACCTACAGAGAATTTAGCCCAGATTCGTGACAGCAAAGAAATCTGAAACTGCGCAGTAATCCAAATCTAGTATGAACTTTTCTATCAACGACTTTACTTGGCACAACAAAACACTAAACTAAGATAAGGAGAGGTTGCTACAGTAGTAAACAACTTCCAAGATACAAAATAAAAACAAAGTACTGTAGGTAAAAACCATGGGTTGTCTCCCATAAGCGCTTTTCTTTAACGCCTTTCAGCTAGGCGCAGAAAGTGTGTATCAAGTATTATCAAGAGACGAAGTGTCAACATCATAATTTGTTCTAATAATAGAATCAAAAGGTAACTTCATTCTCTTTCTATGGAAGTGTTCCATACCTTTCTTGAGAGGAAATTGATATTTTATATTACCTTCCTTCATATCAATGATAGCACCAACAGTTCGAAGAAAAGGTCTTCCCAATATAATGGGACAAGATGCATTGCATTCAATATCCAAGACAACAAAATCAACGGGGACAAGGTTATTGTTAACCATAATATGAACATTATCAACTCTCCCCAAAGGTTTCTTTTTAGCATTATCAGCGAGATTAACATCCAAATAACAATTTTTCAATGGTGGCAAGTCAAGCATATCATAGACTTTCTTAGGCATAACGGAAATACTTGCACCAAGATCACATAAAGCATTACAATCAAAAATTTTAACCTTCATCTTAATGATGGGCTCCCAACCATCCTCTAGCTTTCTAGGAATAGAGGCTTCGCGCTCTAGTTTCTCTTCTCTAGCTTTTATGAGAGCATTTGTAATATGTTGCGTGAAAGCCAAATTTATAGCACTAGCATTAGGACTTTTAGCAAGTTTTTGCAAGAACTTTATCACTTCCGAGATGTGACAATCATCAAAATTCAAACCATTATAATCTAAAGCAATGGGATCATCATCCCCAATATTGGAAAAAATTTCAGCAGTTTTATCACGAGCGGTTTCAGTGAGTTTTAGCAATTTCAGGCGGTTTCTCGCGCTTTGCATTAGAAGTGGAAACATTGCTAACACCAATTCTTTTATTATTAATAGTAGGAGGTGCAGCAACATGTGTAGCATTAGCATTACTAGTCGTGGTAATAGTCCAAACTTTAGCTACATTCTTCTCTTTAGCTAGTTTTTCATTTCCTTCTCTATCCCACCTAGCACGCAGTTCAGCCATTAATCTTATATTCTCATTAATTCAAACTTGGATGGCATTTGCTGTAGTAACAATTTTATTTTCAATATCCCTATTAGGCATAACTTTCGATTTCAAAAGATCAACATCAGCAGCAAGACTATCGACTTTAGAAGCAAGTATATCAATTTTCCCAAGCTTTTCTTCAACAGATTTGTTAAAGGCAGTTTGTGTACTAATAAATTCTTTAAGCATAGCTTCAAGTCCAGGGGTGTGTTCCTATTATTATTGTAAGAATTCCCATAAGAATTACCATAGCCGTTGCCATTATTATAAGGATATGGCCTATAGTTGTTACTAGAATTGTTCCGGTAAGCATTGTTGTTGAAATTATTATTTTTAATGAAGTTTACATCAACATGTTCTTCTTGGGCAACCAATGAAGCTAACGGAACATTATTAGGATCAATATTAGTCCTATCATTCACAAGCATAGACATAATAGCATCAATCTTATCACTCTAGGAAGAGGTTTCTTCGACAGAATTTACCTTCTTACCTTGTGGAGCTCTTTCCGTGTGCCATTCAGAGTAGTTGATCATCATATTATCAAGAAGCTTTGTTGCTTCACCAAGAGTAATGGACATAAAGGTACCTCCAGCAGCTGAATCCAATAAATTCCGCGAAGAAAAATTTAGTCCTGCATAGAAGGTTTGGATGATCATCCAAGTAGTCAGTCCATGTGTTGGGCAATTTTTAACCAGAGATTTCATTCTTTCCCATGCTTGTGCAACATGTTCAGTATCTAATTGTTTAAAATTCATTATGCTACTCCTCAAAGATATAATTTTAGCGGGGGATAATATCTACCAATAAAAGCATCCTTGCATTTAGTCCATGAATCAATACTATTCTTAGGCGAGAGATAGCAACCAATCTTTAGCTCTTCCTCTTAATGAGAAAGGGAACAATTTAATTTTATAATGTCACCATCTACATCTTTATACTTTTGCATTTCACATAATTCAACAAAATTATTGAGATGGGCAGCGACATCATCGGAACTAACACCGGAAAATTGCTCTCGCATAACAAGGTTCGATAAAGCGAGGTTTAATTTCAAAGAATTCTGCTGTAGTAGCAGGTGGAGCAATAGGTGTGCATAAGAAATCATTGTTATTTGTGGTTGTGAAGTCACACAACTTAGTATTTTCAGGAGTACCCATTTTAGCAACGGTAAATAAAGCAAACTAGATAAAGTAAATGCAAGTAACTAATTTTTTTGTGTTTTTGATATAGCAAACAAGATAGCAAATAAAGTAAAACTAGCAACTAATTTTTTTTGTGTTTTGATTTAGTGCAGCAAACAAAGTAGTAAATAAAACTAAGCAAGACAAAAACAAAGTAAAGAGATTGGGAAGTGGAGACTCCCCTTGCAGCGTGTCTTGATCTCCCCGGCAACGGCGCCAGAAAAAGAGCTTGATACGCGTACAACACGCGTCCGTTGGGAACCCCAAGAGGAAGGTGTGATGCGTACAGCGGCAAGTTTTCCCTCAGTATGAAACCAAGGTTTATCGAACTAGTAGGAGCCAAGAAGCACGTTGAAGGTTGATGGCGGCGGGATGTAGTGCGGGGCAACACCAGAGATTCCGGCGCCAACGTGGAACCTGCACAACACAACCAAAGTACTTTGCCCCAACAAAACAGTGAGGTTGTCAATCTCACCGGCTTGCTGTAACAAAGGATTAGATGTATAGTGTGGATGATGATTGTTTGCGAGAAAAACAGTAGAACAGTATTGCAATAGATTGTATTTCGAGTATAGAGAATTGGATCGGGGTCCACGGTTCACTAGAGGTGTCTCTCCCATAAGATAAACAGCATGTTGGGTGAACAAATTACGGTTGGGCAATTGACAAATAGAGAGGGCATGACCATGCACATACATATTATGATGAGTATTGTGAGATTTAATTGGGCATTACGACAAAGTACATAGACCGCTATCCAGCATGCATCTATGCCTAAAAAGTCCACCTTCGAGGTTATCATCCGAACCCCTCCGGTATTAAGTTGCTAACAACGAGACAATTGCATTAAGTATTGCGCGTAATGTAATCGGTGACTACATCCTTGAACATAGCACCAATGTTTTATCCCTAGTGGCAACAACACATCCATAACCTTAGAGGTTCTTGTCACCCCTCCGGATTCACGGAGACATGAACCCACTATCGAGCATAAATACTCCCTCTTGGAGTTACTAGCATCAACTTGGCCAGAGCATCTACTAATAACGGAGAGCATGCAAGATCATAAACAACATATAGACATAACTTTGATAATCAACATAACAAGTATTCTCTATTCATCGGATCCCAACAAACGCAACATATAGAATTACAGATAGATGATCTTGATCATGTTATGCAGCTCACAAGACCCGACAATGAAGCACAATGAGGAGAAGACAACCATCTAGCTACTGCTATGGACCCATAGTCCAGGGGTAGACTACTCACACATCACTCCGGAGGCGACCATGGCGGCGTAGAGTCCTCCGGGAGATGAATCCCCTCTCCGGCAGGGTGCCGGAGGCGATCTCCTGAATCCCCCGAGATGGGATTGGCGGCGGCGGCGTCTCAGTAAGGTTTTCCGTCTCGTGGCTCTCGGTACTGGGGGTTTCGCGACGGAGGCTTTAAGTAGGCGGAAGGGCAGGTCAGGATGGGGCACGAGGGGCCCACACCCTAGGTCGGCGCGGCCAGGGCTTGGGCCGCGCCGCCCTATGGTGTCGCCACCTCGTGGCCCCACTTCGTCTCCTCTTCGGTCTTCTGGAAGCTTCGTGGCAAAATAGGACCACAGGCGTTGATTTTGTCCAATTCCGAGAATATTTCGTTACTAGGATTTCGAAACCAAAAACAGCAGAAAACGAGCAAGCGGCACTTCGGCATCTTGTTAATAGGTTAGTTCCAGAAAATGCACGAATATGACATAAAGTGTGCATAAAACATGTAGATAACATCAATAATGTGGCATGGAACATAAGAAATTATTGATACGTTGGAGACGTATCAGTTATTTGCTATAAGCTTTCGATACATAGTTACCTAGTCCTTTCGACCATGAGATCATGTAAATCACTTATACCGGAAAGGTACTTTGATTACATCAAACGCCACTGCGTAAATGGGTGGTTATAAAGGTGGGATTAAGTATCCGGAAAGTATGAGTTGAGGCATATGGATCAAGCTGTGGGATTTGTCCATCCCGATGACGGATAGATATACTCTGGGCCCTCTCGGTGGAATGTCGTCTAAATAGCTTGCAAGCATATGAATGGTTCATAAGAGACCACATACCACGGTACGAGTAAAGAGTACTTGTCAGGAGACGAGGTTGAACAAGGTATAGAGAGATACCGATGATCAAACCTCGGACAAGTAAAATATCGCGTGACAAAGGGAATTGGTATCGTATGTGAATGGTTCATTCGATCACTAAGTCATCGTTGAATATGTGGGAGCCATTATGGATCTCCGAGATCCCGCTATTGGTTATTGGTCGGAGAGAAGTCTCAACCATGTCTACATAGTTCGCGAACCGTAGGGTGACACACTTAAGGTTTGATGTCGTTTAAGTAGATATGGAAATATGGAATGGAGTTCGAAGTTTTGTTCGGACTCTCGGATGGGATCCAGGACATCACGAGGAGTTCCGGAATGGTCCGGAGAATAAGATTCATATATAGGAAGTCATTTTCTAGGTTTGAAAATGATCCGGTATTTTTCCAGGAAGGTTCTAGAAGGTTCTAGAAGAGTCCGGAAGAAATCGGCATGGAAGGTGGAGTCCCAGAGGAACTCCACCCACCTTGGCCGGCCAGCCTAAGGGAGGAGGAGTCCCAAGTGGACTCCCCACCATGGTGGCCGGCCACCCCACCAAGGAAAGGGGGGAGTCCCACTCCCCCTAGGTTTGGTCACATGGAAGGTTTTTGTTGGGGTCTTATTCGGACACTTTGACCTAAACCTTGGGGCTTCCACCTATATAAAGAGGGGAGGAGAGGGGCTGGCCGGCCACACCCTTGCCACCATGGCCGCACCCCCCTCATGGCTACCCTAGCCGGCACCCCCTCTCCCAAACCCTAGCGGTTCCCTCCTACCTCTCTCTCCCACATAGCTTAGGCGAAGCTCTGTCGGAGATCTCCACCACCACCGCCACCACGCCGTCGTCCTGTCGGGATTTCGAGGAGGATCTACTACTTCCGCTGCCCGCTGGAACGGGGAGAAGGACGTCATCTTCATCAACACCGAACGTGTGACCGAGTACGGAGGTGCTGCCCGATTGTGGCACCATCAAGATCTTCTACGCGCTTTTGCAAGCGGCAAGTGATCGTCTACCGCAGCAATAAGAGCCTACTCTTATAGGCTTTGGAAATCTTCAAGGGTTAGTCTCATTCATCCCCTCGTTGCTCCCATCTTCTAGATTGCATCTTGGCTTGGATTGCGTTCTCGCGGTAGGAAATTTTTTGTTTTTCTATGCAACGAATCCCTACACTGACGCCGCCTCTTCGCCTATATAAAGTTCCCTGACCTAAAACACGATACGGAAAAGCCACGGTACGAGAAACCTTCAAGAGCCGCCGCCATCGCGAAGCCAAGATCTGGGGGACAGGAGTCTCTGTTCCGGCACGCCGCCGGGACGGGGAAGTGCCCCGGAAGGCTTCTCCATCGACACCACCGCCATCTTCATCAACGCTGCTTGTCTCCCATGAGGAGGGAGTAGTTCTCCATCGAGGCTCGGGGCTGTACCGGTAGCTGTGTGGTTCATCTCTCTCCTATGTACTTCAATACAATAATCTCATGAGCTGCCTTACATGATTGAGATTCATATGATGATGCTTCTAATCTAGATGTCATTATGCTAGTCAAGTGGATTTTACTTATGTGATCTCCGGAGACTCCTTGTCCCACGTGTGTAAAGGTGACGAGTGTGTGCACCGTGTGGGTCTCTTAGGCTATATTTCACGGAATACTTATTCGCTGTTATGAATGGCATAGTGAAGTGCTTATTTATATCTCTTTATGATTGCAATGTGTTTTGTATCACAATTTATCTGTGTGCTACTCTAGTGATGTTATTAAAGTAGTTTATTCCTCCTGCACGGTGTAATGGTGACGAGTGTGTGCATCGTGTAGTACTTGGTGTAGGCTATGATTGTGATCTCTTGTAGATTATGAAGTTAACTATTGCTATGATAGTATTGATGTGATCTATTCCTCCTTTCGTAGTGTGAAGGTGACAGTGTGCATGCTATGTTAGTACTTGGTTTGGTTATGTTGATCGGTTATGCACTCTAAGGTTATTTAAATATGAACATTGAATATTGTGGAGCTTGTTAACTCCGGCATTGAGGGTTCGTGTAATCCTACACAGTTAGTGGTGTTCATCATCCAACAAGAGGGTGTAGAGTCTAGCATCTATTTATTTATTCTGTTATGTGATCAATGTTGAGAGTGTCCACTAGTGAAAGTATGATCCCTAGGCCTTGTTCCTAAATACTGCTATCGCTGCTTGTTTCTTGTTTTCTTGCATTTATACTTGCCCGCAATATTACCACCATCAACCACACGCCGATCCTGGACAGCAAGGCACTTTTACGGTGCCGTTGCTACTGCTCATACTTATTCATACCACCTGTATTTCACTATCTCTTCGCCGAACTAGTGCACCTATTAGGTGTGTTGGGGACACAAGAGACTTCTTGCTTTGTGGTTGCAGGGTTGCATGAGAGGGATATCTTTGACCTCTTCCTCCCTGAGTTCGATAAACCTTGGGTGATCCACTTTAGGGAAACTTGCTGCTGTTCTACAAACCTCTGCTCTTGGAGGCCCAACACTGTCTACAAGAATAGAAGCACCCATAGACATCAACCACCTCCTTCTCCCAGGCATGGGCAGGAATCCCCTCGACAGCCAGATGCACCTTCGACCACATGACCACTCTCTGCGCCAGCGCTTGCCTGGTCCAGCGCCGGAAGTACAGCATGAAGAACGCGTATGGCACGGACTGCCGGGCGCTGACCCTCTCCATCACCTCCGGTGATGCGAAAACCACTAGGAAATCTTCTGGCCGAAAACAATGAACTGTGAACGCGGCACGCGGGATGCCCACACGCTGCACAAGCGCCGCCGCCACCTGGTCACACGAAACCGCCGGCCGCGAGCCCCCAACGTACGCCACCAGGGAGCACTGAAGCCTCCGCTCCAGATCATCCATGGCCAGCGTCCTACGCACAATGCATGGCGACGCCCACGCCGACGAGGACGCCCGCAGGTCCACGCGAGGCGCCGAGTCCGCCGCCCAAGAACCCGCGGACGACTGCGGCGGCGATGGCTCCCCCGAGGTCCCACCACGGACAGCAGACGCACAGCGATCCGGCACGCCAGGCTGCCAAGCAGCAGGCGCACCCTGACCCCGTGTACCAGGCTGCGCGGCGCCCCGACGGCACGCCAAAC
This sequence comes from Lolium rigidum, assembly GCF_022539505.1. Classification (NCBI taxonomy): domain Eukaryota; kingdom Viridiplantae; phylum Streptophyta; class Magnoliopsida; order Poales; family Poaceae; genus Lolium; species Lolium rigidum. The sequence continues at coordinate 23,086,132 of NC_061513.1, forward strand.
GCCGATCCACCAAAACCATCGCTTGTTGCCGTAGCACCTCCTCGGAGTCCGGGCCGCGCCGACCCTGGACCGAAGCCACCTCCGGCGGCGGCGGCAACCTGCTGCGCCCGGAGCTTGCCTCCCCCGGCGAGCTGCTGGACGAGGAGCCGGACAGCCCGAGCCCCGACACCACCGGCCTGGCCGGGGAGGCCGACGCCGGCGAGCCTGCGCGCGTGGATCTCCCGCGCCTTCGCTCTCTCTCTCACTCATTTTTTCCGATGATTTTATTTGAAAAGCAATGAATGCCGGTGTAGTTCTCACTTTATCTATCTATGGAATTTCACATGGGCTCTGAACTCACACTCGCAAATGCTACAAGTAGTGGTTGACATGGCAGAAACGGGCTCTAAACCTATTCCCGAACCGCCACATCCATCGATCTGCCGCCGCCGTAGGGATACCTCTGGCGAGCAATTCTCCCACCTAGACCGCATCCAGTGCTCCACCATGTCTCACCACGGAGGTTTCGGACAAGGGGTGGCCGGATTAGAGTTGGCGGTGCCTCGCCGCGGCACCCCTGCCGAGGAGCACACGAAATACATTCGGTCGAAGGGCACGGATAAGCTCGCATCAAAGAAGTGGACCAATCGCAGCCTAATCCTGCCTTTGTCGCTTCATACGTGCATGTACGCTAGGGAAGCGGGGTTGTTTGACTCCACGCACCATTGCTATCGCTCCCCCACCCCCTCCGACGATGATTGGGGCACGGAGATCGGAGAGGAGCCGGCGCTACCGCCGGTCAAGATCTTCGAGGATGTGGACTTCGTCGACAACAACAGGGCGAGGCGGCATCTGTTGAGAAGCTCCGCGCACCTTGCAGTGGGAGGCCTCCCAAGAACGGCAACGCGAGGAAGACATGTGTTGGGCCGTCCACCAGGTGCGCTCCTCCAAGGAGTTCCAGTGGGAGGCCACCGTCCGCCGCGTGAAAACGAAGGGCGTCAAGCTCGAGTAGGAGGAGCTCACCATCCGCTACCGCGCTGCCCCGTTGAGGTATCCTAGGGCCAAATTTTGATAAATCTAGGGTTGCAATAGGCTAGATTAGGTATTTATCTTGCGTCTCTATGATGTATCCATTGTTAGAGTTGTACAGTCCCTATTCTTGTATTCCCAGTGTATGAGAGGCTTACCTGCATATTGTCACACATGTACATGTACTGACCTATGGCCCTCTGTGAATACTAGTTGCTCCATTCTCAACATGGTATCAGAGCTCCTGGTTTAGCTCTTTGCACGTTGCAACTCCGTGCTCGATCCGCACCACCGCTGATGATTTTTCCGGCCGCTGCTCCACCCTCTTCTCTCCCGTTCTTGTCGGGATCGATTTTCTGTAGCCTTTTTCGTTGTTTTGGAGCCCGATCTGGAGCTCCCGCTGCCTCGATCTGTTGCCTCCGGCCGTCACTGTCGCCGGCCGGCCGTCTTCAGGCCCGTCCCGGCCTCGGCCGTCTTCTCCTCTTTGTTCACACATCTTCTCGTGGTTGGACTCTCCTTCTTCTTTATGTCGATGACATGATCATCACAGGTGACAACCCTGAGTACATTGCCTTTGTCAAGGCCCGTCTTCGTGATCAGCTTCTCATGACTGATATTGGTCCTCTCCGCTACTTACTTGGGCTTAAGGTTTCCTCTACCTCCGATTGCTTCTATATCTCCCAGGAGAAATATATTCAGGACCTTCTCACTCGTGCCGCTCTTGGTGATGAGCGCAGTGTCGAGACTCCTATGGAGCTCAATGTTCGCCTCCGTGCCACTGATGGTGATCCTCTTCCAAACCCGACCCGCTATCGTCACTTGGTTGGGAGCCTTGTCTACCTTGCTGACACCCATCCTGACATCTCCTACCCAGTCCATATTCTGAGTCAGTTCATGGCTGCTCCCACTAGTATCCACTATAGTCATCTCCTTCGTGTCCTCCGCTATCTTCGTGGCACTATCTTCCGTCGGCTTTTCTTTCCTCGCTCCAGCTCCTTACAGCTCCAGACCTACTCAGATGCTACCTGGGCTAGCGATCCAGAGGATCGCAAGTCTCTTCTCGCCTCTTGTGTCTTTCTTGGTGGCTCTCTCATTGCTTGGAAGACCAAGAAGCAGGTTACAGTCTCTCATTCGAGTGTTGAGGCTGAGTTGCGAGCGATGGCTCTCTTGACGGCTGAGGTGACTTGGTTACACTGGTTACTTGCGGACTTTGGTGTTTCTGCTGACGCTCTGACTCCTCTCTTATCGGACAGTATTGGTGCCATCAACATTGCGCGTGATCCGGTGAAGCACGAGCTCACCAAACACATCGGTGTTGATGTCTTCTATGTGCGTCATGATGTGCAGGATCAGGTTATGGCTCTTCATTATGTGTCTTCCGAGCTACAGCTTGCTGACTTCTTCACGAAGGCCCAGACTAGAGCACAACATGGTTTCTTTCTCTCCAAACTCAGTGTTGTTGATCCACCATGAGTTTGAGGGGGGGGGGGGGGGTGTGTGTGTGTGTGTGTGTGTGTGTGTGTGTGTGTGTGTGTGTGTGTGTTAGAGTTGTATAGTCCCTATTCTTGTATTCCCCAGTGTATGAGGGGCTTACCTGCACATTGTCACACATGTACATATACTGGCCTATGGCCCTCTGTGAATACTAGTTGCTCCATTCTCAACATCCATGAACTCAATCACTATCAATGTTACGATGAACCGCTTGATTACTTCTCAATTTTCCTGCGAACATAGTTTTTCGAATTATTCATCTTCGAGTACGGGCACTGATATGCGCAACGAGTTCTTGAACCTACAAATGTATTTTCGTTGGCCTGTACTCACGTTTTTTTGCAAGCTGCTATTTACAGTATCCGCTAAAGTTGCTCTAAACCAAGTACTTCCAAGTCTGCAGATTCTAGTTCCTCAACACTAATCAATGAGTAAAGATCGGAGAAAAGTAAAGTAGTGAGGTGATTTCCTGTCTATCATATAACTGAACTTCTGAGCCTGGATATCATATAACTGCACTTCTGAATATGTACTTTATATAACTGAACTTCTGAATCTGCATATCATATATTATGTATCTAAACTTCGGAATAATTGAAGTAGTTCTACAGATATAGTTCAAGCAACTTCAATACCACTTGCAGTTCCCACTCTGTAGTGAAGCCCATGTATTCCCTGAATAAAATCTCGAGTGAGATGTCAAACTGAGATGGTTAATTCTATAATAAAAAATCACACACATTCCGACAATGGAATTAGAGTTAACATTCGGCAACATTGAAAAATATCTCACCAGATGCTTAAAAGGACCCCTTCTAAAGTCTGAGGTCCTCGAGCAACTCATCAAGCTCCACCTCATCAGCCGGATCGAGATCAATGCCTCCTATCCCCATAGCAATCTCATCAATGTCGACCACGCCGTCATCAGGATTGCTCCCTGCCTGATGCATCTTATCACCCCCACCCTTCTCGTAGATCTTCTTGACGAGCACCGCGTCCGGCAAGCAATGGCTCTGCCCGTAGTTCTCGATGTCCTGGCCGTTGGCATTGGCGCCGCGTAGGTCGTAGCCAAGAGCGCGGTCGCCGGGGCCCAAGAGGTGGCCGAGGTGCGTCCTCACGGTGACGATGGCGTCGTTCCTACCCAGCTCCGATGCCCGGGCCACCTGCGCGTACGCCGTCTGGTACCCGAACTTCGCGGCCGTGGCGTCGCCAGCGGCCGGCGAGGGATCCACGTCCAGCACGACGTACTCCACGAGCTGCCGGCTGTTGAGCACGGGCTCGAACCTGTGACGGTCGTACTCCTTCATGCCGAGGTGCACGACGCGGTGGGTGGAGGCGTCGAGCAGGGCCAGCGTGTCGGTGACCTTCACGCAGAGCACGAGCGGCCCAAGCCCGCCGAGCGAGCGTGAGGCATCCCTTGGGAGAAACACGAGGTCGTCGCGGCACACAGGGCAGAGCTCCACGGAGAAGGCGTGTTTATAGCGGTACGAGTTGCTCTTGGTGTCGTGCGACACGAGCTGCTTCGCCGTGTCCGTGCGCGCCGGCGCGAGCGAGGTGATCAGGGCAACGAGGCCGGCGGCGCGGGACCGGGACGCGAAGAAGAAGTCGAGACCTCCAGCGGTAGGCTCGACGCGGATTGCCGAGTCGGCGGCACCGAGGCTGGCCAGACGCTGCTCGAGGTGGAGCAGCGTGCGGCGGTGCGACGCGCGCTGCCGCAGCTGCACGACGGCGCACCACTGGTCCGGGTCGGCCCTGGCCCGCCCGCAGGCGTCGCAGAGGCGGTCATGGACAGCAAACTCGACGGCGTGGTCCTGCTCCAGCGCGACGCCGCGGAGTACCTCGCGGCGGAGGCGGAGGCGCAGTTTCAAGCGCTTGGAGTGCGGCTCGGTGAAGACGAACTCGGCGGCGGTGAGGGAGAGGCCGAGGCGCGGGAGCGGGCGCTGGACGCGGCGGAGGAGCAGTTGCATGAGCTCGGGCGACTCCGGCGCGGCGCGCGTCCAGCGCCGCGGGGGCTCCAGATAGGAGGAGCACGAGGGGCAGTACACCACGGCGGCGTGGCGCGGCGCCCCCTCCGTGACGTCGACGCGCGCGCGGAGGCAGCGCGCGCAGGTGTTGGCTGCATTGGGCGGCATCGGGACGCCGCACGCGCAGCATAGCGTCGTGCACGCGCCGGCGGCGGGATGCGACGGAGGAGGGAGGAACAGCGTGTCTCCGGACGGCAGACGCGGCGACGCCATTGCGATCGGAGGCGATTGCGGCGGCGTGACGACCAGATCGATGGCGGCAAGTGTGTGTCTACGGTTTTATTGGTGTGGGGTATACGACTTGATTAGGGTTAGGATTTGTCAAATTTGGAACTGTGGATCCTTTAGGCCCATGATATTACATTGACAAATTGCGGTGTTGATGCTTTAGGCCCGTTACGCTCCCGAGTAGTTTCCCAAAATTCAAAAACAATATTTGTGTGTCTCTAAAATACTGAAAATTTTACTGACTACATATACATCTCTAGTATCTAGGTCAATGTTTCGTCTTAAAAAACCTTGTATTTTATACTCCTTCCGTTTCTTTTTATAATGCCTATAGATTTTTAACATTTGTTTCAGAATATAAGGTTTTAGCTTGATTTTTTCCAATCACCCCTTATACCGGTCAGCTCCGACACGACATGCATGAAAAAAATTCATACAAAATGGAAATAATTAATTGAGATTCCTAATACACGACCCAACGATTTCTTAGATTTAGGAAGCATTATTTTTCTTTCCTTAATAGTAGAACCTGGCACATATATGGAGAGTTAACCAGAAATTTGTGGGATTTGTTATGTTAATTTAGGAAGTTATCGATTTCCCTTATTTTACTCTGATCTCAAATCGTTAAGCTGGGGGTCTTATGTAAAGAATACTCTTGCGCTAATTTTAATGCCAGAATACTATATGCACTATAGAATGGAACGGAGGGAGCATACTACACAAAAGGACAAATTTCTTGTTAAAAAGAGTTTATTTTACAACCACATTTTTCCCTATAGTCCATAATAGAACTTTTTTTACAATTTTCAAGAAACATAGAGACCGTGTGTAGTTATTTACATAGAAATCTTTTATCCTTTTTGAAACTCCAAAATACCACCTTTTATTTTATTGTTATAAACAGAGCTCAAGTGAGCTCTAACAACTATGCCAAGATCAATTTTTTAGGTTGAGAAAGACGTTTTCTTGTTTGACGCTCGAGATCCAATGCCTAGGCACTCGTCTATTCTAGGATGGCCCTGCCTAGCCCTTTTCTATAAGACCGGTCTTTTGATTGAACTAGCTAGTGCATGTAATTTCACATGCTATTAGACCTACCATGTCCTAGGTTCATATCCCAGCCAACGTACTATTTAAACTAAATATTCGCCGCCTCCCTAAAAAAATCTAAAGATACACGTCCATGGTCCGTGCAAGATCTAAAACGAAAAGGCCCATCGGCCTAGACGTGAGGGGAGGTATTGAATATAATTGTCTATCCCTCTTCTATAAGATCGGTCTTTTGGTTGAACTAACTAGTGCATGCAATTTTACAATTTTACAGAGTTCTTTTTTATCTTGTATATCTTTTCTTTCTTTGTTCTGTTTATTTCATTTTATTTATCTTTTGTAGCAGGATGATAGTTTTTTCTTCACAATTATGTAAAATAATCCCTTTTATTTTCCATCTTTTTTACTTTATTTTTTCATTTTTATATTTTGGTTCACATTTTTTTCCACCTTTTAGGTATCGTGAAAAGTGATACCTGTGAAGATCGTGCATTTCAGTCAAATTCGGATAATTCTTTCTTATACTTCATTTTCTTTCAAAGTCATACAAACTTTTTGTTTCTGTAATTTGAATAAAAAAATTAAATTTTGCGCAAATTACCTTGTATTGCAAGAACATCTGGTCTCTCCTTTTCAACGTGGCTGCCTACCACAAGCATGACAACGTCGAGCATGACACTTATATGGTGTTATGCTATAGAGCATGAAGCACTGAACCATGGAGTTATACTCATGAGACACTAGGACACAAAGTAATAAAAAAATTGATACATATTTTTTGAGATAAAAATATTTTTTGCTAAATTTCCGAGAAAAGTGGGCTCGTTTTGCCTAAATTCATACTTCGGTACCATGAGCTCCCCAGAGACACGTCATTTTCTGGAGGGCATACTAGTTAGTGTTTGTGTGGTGACGAGTGGACTAAGTTGTCTAGCAACGGTCTATGTTTTTCCTAGCACTAGTAATCACATCGGTGGTGGCTTACCAGCACGAAGAGACCCGATGCATTCTTAATTAGTTACTAGGAAGTGTAGCGCGGCGCACGCCGCGCCTGTGGTGTCGATCATGTAGAATGTTTAGTTAATATTTAGTTCTTATGAGCTATCTTTTTGTAGTTTATGGTGGCCGTTTGGCCTACACGTGCATATGATTAATTTTGCAAAATCAACTTGCATGGCGGATTTCTTTTTCGTATTTGTTGTTGTCTAATAGTTACCGTTGAAAAATTAGTCGTCTTTGCAAAATTACTATCAAATAATTGCCATAGAGAAATTACTATTGAGGCTAAAGATTTGTGACGAATAATTACCGGTGCGCTGATGAAGGATTAATGTGGAACAATCACTGTCGGCGGTGGTAGATCTATGTCGAAAAATTATTAGGGAAGAAGTTGGCAAATGAGTGTCAATGTTACAACAGAATATTATGTCGGGAAAATATTTGGAATAACTACTATCAAAGAAGAGAAAAATAACAATGTGAGGAAACTAATGGTAGCAAACTACGCATGGAAGTTATCTCGAAAACTTATGGCCAAAGAATAGGAAAAATATTCTTGGCGTATTACAGTTACCATTGACGAACTACTTTCGGATAACTACTGTGAAAAAATTGCGGTCAGAAAAGTGTGGAAAATCACTATCGAATAATTGGAAAAAAAACAACTTCGAAAAAAAGTCGGGGCTAGAGGTTAAGTACCGCCGGGCCGATATGTTATGTCAAAAGGTTGACGCGGTCACTCACCGGAAGAAAATAATTATGTCACAGATTGAAAAAATAATTATAATAAAATGAAAATTATGTTATTTAACATCAAAAGAAATATCAGGCAAGTGCCACAAAAAATAATATAGTTGTATTGTATACTGATATAAATTATAGCAGCATGTTGTACTGGTCATCGCGGTATTGTTCATGATACAATTACTATAGTTGTTGGTACTATTCATCACGCTTACTGTTCATATGCAACACTGAACAGTGAATTGTAGGGCTCACAGGCTAGCAAAGACGCTCAGCTTCATATGCAACACTGAACTGACAGTGAATTGGAGGGCTCACATGATAACAAAGAGGCTTATGGTATTGGTTTTTCTAGTGTGCATGTAGCAATTTTCATATGGTACTATTCATGTGCATCAACAGTAACCAAGTGAATGAGGTTGAAGCAAAAATTATGCGTGCATTCTTAGTTGTTGCAGATGATGGAGGTAATAATTTTTTCATCTATATAACTTACTTTTCCAAGACAATAGCCTCTAGGTCTGTGCATCCTGAGATGTACATACATTATAGTTTTACAGCCTATTTTGATATTTTTGACACCATTTTACCCATTTGAACTGTTAGGCAAATATAGTTACTTGAATTACCAGGGAGCCAAAGACCACAAGATATAATGACTTGAGAAAGAAGGATAGTTTACTCATTATTACCAACGCCCCCTCCCCCAAGGAAACACTACAAAAAAGGATAAACCGAAATCCCATGAAGAGTCTTTAAAACATCATGTCAAGTCAAGGCACTGTTATACACATGATTTTTTTCTCAGACGAGATTTCTGAAATCTCGCCGAAAACTGGAATTCTCGCTCCCCTATGAGAAACAGTGCTACCTGACAAAAGAGTTCCGTCAAATTTAAACTTGAACTTGAGAAAGAATGTTAAAATAGCACTGTTAAAAGATTTGGTTGTTGTGGTGGTAAGTCCGCTCCTGGTAGGACTCCGCGATCACAGGTTCAAGTTCTAAATAAAGTGTGATAATTTATTACAACTTAAATAAATATTGAAGATAATTCAACAAATTCAACATAGCATTACCCCCAACCATTATATTGTACAAGAGGATGCATCCACTTGTATAGTATATCATGCATGACATAGCACACAGATAATTTATTACAATTTAAACAAATGTTAGACATAATTCAACAAGTTAACATAACACACAAATAATTAAGGTTTATCAAACCACACAAATTTAAAAGTTTAAATCCCAATGGCAAACAAATAAACAAACTAGTCGCCTTTGAGAGTCCACAAATGCTCCACCAGATCATCTTGCAGTTGGTGATGAGTGTTGAAGTCTCGGACTTCTTGACGCCTGGCGAGAAAAGCGGCAAATGCGAGAGGCACATTGTGATCAACATCTGCAAAAGGACCGGTATGATTCAGTGTCAAACATTGGAAATTCCCTCTCCTCTCGATGATCATGTTGTGCAGTATGACACAACATATCATGACCTCCCACATCTGCTTCTTGGACCATGTAAGAGCAGGGTATCAGATAATGTCAAAGCGATGTTGAAGCACACCAAATGCCCTCTCCACATCCTTTCTGGCAGCCTCCTACATGATTTCGAGATTATCTTCACAAATGTTGACCATCTTGGATAGATGCCATCTGCAAGATAGTAGCCCTTGTCATACTGTTGGCCATTGATCTCAAACTGCACCGGAGGGGCATTGCCTTCGACAAGCTTCTAGAACACATCGGAGCACTACAATACATTGATATCATTGTGTGATCCTGCCATGCCGAAGAACGCATGCCAAATCCATAGGTCCTGGTAAGCCTGCCTCAAGCACCACAATGCATGCACCATTGTGTCCCTTATACATGCCCTGGTGTGCAAATGGACAGTTCTTCCATGCCCAATGCATACAGTCAATGCTGCCAAGCAACCCAGGAAAACCTCTCTCTACATTTTGTGCCAATATCCGAGCTATGTCTGCTGCATTGGGTGTGCGTAGATAGGTCTCTCCAAACACCCCCCACAATTGCCCTGTTGAATCTGTACATGCAATCAATAGCCGTGGACTCTGCCATGCGCAGATAATCATCATGCGTATCACATGCAATTCCATAGGCAAGAATCCGAAGACCCACTGTGCATTTCTGAATTGTCGAGAAACCAAGCTCACCGACGACGTCTCTCTTCAATTTGAAGTAGTCGATCTCCCTCAAATTTTCGACTATCTTCAGAAAGAGTTTCCTACTCATCCGAAAACGACGACGGAATACGGTGTCATCGTGTGGATCGTTGGCAAAGTAGTCGGCGTAGAGCATGCAATAGACTTCCATCCTTTGCCTTTGCTTGCTCTTACGGCGGCTCGGCGTGGAGCCACCAATCACCGGCTTGTCCTCCTCGGCGATCATGGCCAAGATGGAGACGAGGATTGCAAGATGCTCGTCGTCTCCAGCCCGCGACAACGAGCTGCTCGTCCATGAGCGCGGTCATGACATCCTCGTCGTCCGAGTCCATCGCCTTGGCAAATGGTCGAACACCTCGCGTGCAGGGTGGGAGCGCGGCGGAGACAGAGGTAGCGGCGGTGGCGAGAGCTGGTGAACGGCGGCGGTGGGAAGGGTCGGCGAGGTGGCGGGAGTTTGCGGCGGAGCGTACGCGACTGCGGAGTGGGTACTACCGGCGGCAATGGTCCGTTGCTGCGAGGGGTGTTTGTGGCGGCGACAGTGGCCGCGGGGCAAGAATGAGGAAAATGTTTGGGTATTTTTGGCTCTGGTCGTTGGCAGGGCTAGCCCGTGGCGTTTCTCGCCCCCGCAAGCCCCCCTGTAGATTGGGTTCGGCCTAGGGGCGCCGGGTGAAGAGTTGGGCCGCGCCGGAGAAAAAAGGTGCCAGCCTATTCCGTGTTGGCGCCCCTAAATCGGCTATTGGGGGCTTTGGGTAGGGCGAGTGGAGATGTTGTGAGAAGAAGAAAAAACGTTGGTTATCCTTAAAGAGCACTAAGCTCCCAGGGTTGAGCGCCTCCCTGGTTGCTCTGCGCGTCCTTTTCGCGGACCCCACCTCGCGCTTGCGTGTCACAACGTTTCAGTGTGTGGGTTGCATGCACGCGCTTGACTGTTGACCGTGGCTGAACCTCGGGGTCGGTTCGCTCCTGCAGCAATTGCTGAATTTCGAGGTCGGTTCGTGACCGCGAGGTCGGTATTCCCCTCTGGTTTTGGTGTGGCGGCGGCTTCTTCTCGCCGAACGAGCTCCTGCCCACTTTAACTCCTCTGTGCAGGCCTACGCCGCCAGCCCTAATCCGAGTCGTCGCTGCGCTTCTCAGCATCCTCGCCTTGACCTCCTCTTCGATCTGAAACATCAGCGACCAGGTGAGTCCAGCCCACCATGCCCATCTCCCTCTCTCCAAACCAAATCAGGCCGTGGTGAACCCTAGCGCGATAGGCGACCGTGCGGCGAGATTGAGGCCGACGACGGTGGCCGCAGGATGTGGATGATGACTGCTACTTTCATGGATAGAAAGATTGTCCAAATCGCCAGGTAATTTCCCCTCTTCTTTGATTTGGTTTAATTTTGTTTCTGCTTCTTGAAGGCATAGGCCCTGGCCCTTTCTTTGTACCCAATGGATTTCAGAGGACGTATAGTTTGGAGTGGACATCCATTTCTCTGAACCCAATGGCTTTCAAAGGCGGAAGAGTTTGGGGTGGAGGAATATAGAGAGGGTATCAACATTTGAAGAGGAGCACAAGGTGGCCGTGTGGGTCGTCCTCTATTTTGACAGTGGTGTGTCGCGGTCAGCATCATACTCAAGGATCTTTTGGTGGTATGGTGCCATCGATGGGATGGCAGTGACACGCTTCTGGTATCTGGCTACCCTAGAATAGGTGGAGGTCATGGACGGTGTAGTGTCACCAAGAGCTCGAGCACAGCAGAGTCAGACATGAGATAGCGGAGATAGAGGTCGGTGTCTAAGGTGAGCTCGTGGCGGCCTGGAGCATGTATTATCACACTTAGAAAGTCCATCTTCACTTGATAAGTTTCTATTGTGAGAAGAATAATACTTGGTTACATGGTTTATAATCTATAAAAAAATACTACTACTACTTGTTCCTATGAAATTACCCATATTTATGTATTAGAAAAATACTACAGAGCTTCTGAGAGAGGCCCTAACTATCGTGGATCGCTGACCATCTGTTGAGCATAACTCTGAGAATTCTTGAGAGGTATATCCCTTCTTTCGTTCCTGCAATCTACATTTTGAAGAGCTTACATTCAGACCTTGTTTGTCCCATTCACATCAGGACACCACCATAAGGGTGTCTTTGGTGATTACATTTGATTGTGTATAAGACATTCCAATTAGTAAAAGGCAAGTTAGTACAAACATATAAATGAATTAAGCTGGGCAACCCCCATTGTCCATAAGTTCTTCATTATCTTGACGAAAAAGTTAACATGTTCTGTTAGATATCAAGGCTGTTATGGCTAGAAAATCTGAAGTTGGTCACTGAGATTTCAAATAGATAATTTCATATAGAACATTGTTTCCCTTTGTATCGATGATCTTGCAAATCAGTGTATATCTTATAATCCTATTTCCATTCCCGCACCATAAATGTTGTAAAGTGACCATGCTTATCCAGTTATCCTCCCGGATTGATAGTGGGAATGTTTTCTTTCATGAAGTAAAATGACAGAATACTTTAAGGCCATGGCACCCATGGAGTTTTCATCACCTATGACTAGATGTATTACAAGTAATGTAGGTACTTTGGTGTGGAAATTAGTCATCACCCTCGATGCATTATTTTACCAAGTCATAGCATTTTTTTTGTTATGTACATCCTGCATAGATATCTAGCACAGCAGAGATCCTTAGAACCATTACAAATGCAATGTCCATTCCACACTTTCATTGCTTATGAAAACTAATGGTGCAAACCATCTTATTGTTGCTTATTCCTAGGATAAATCTTTGTCACAAGGATACTTATATATATACCTAGAATCTGTGATAGATGATTGATGTAAGCTGCCACTATAGTAGCAATGCAATAAAAGGGACATAATTCATGTTCTTAATACTGTTGATATTCACTCATGATTTATTGTTTTTGTCTTGAGACCACAAACCACTTTTGTTGAAAGAAGGAACTCCATTCGCTGCTAAGGACCAAATCATACATATCAGATCCGTTTACTCGCTGGAAAGAAATTGACAAGGGAATCAGCTTACACGTAATAGGAAGTATGTGTCATAGGAAGTAGTGGTGTACTCTCGGATCAACAGGATTATTGTTGTCAAAGAAAATTGCATGTGCCTATATGTTTTTAGCTCACAATCATACTTAAGATACATTGATGTTGGCGTCTGATTTAGCATATCCTGTGTAAGACCATGCCTTTTGCTTCCATTACATATGTCCGTTGATTGCAGGTTTTTATAAAGTGGTTAGACATTCAAAGCCTTTGATCAGTATAGATATTATTTGTCTAAATACTTTGGAACTTACATATTCACAGCTGTTGTTCACCATATATATTATTCACAATATCGGAGGTGCAAAGTTATATATTTACCAATTGTTTAAATGTAGTTTTATAAGTTTATATACCAATAAATGAATTTACCGAGCCAATGCACTGACTTCTCATATGCATATGTGTGCAAAAGATGTCAGATAACTGTGACACTGTGTGAGTGAATTCATCTCATTCTCCATGTCTTCTATTCTCTACCAAGAGGTAATTAATGCTTTGCTTTCACAGTCTGATGAAGGTCTCGATGGTCTATTTTGTGTGTTTTAGTCACATGGGGTTCCTGCATGATCGCCATGGGCACGGTATTGAGGTTGGTTGGAGCAGCAAGATCTGTTGTTGCCACTTACTTATGTTGCAATTATTTGTGTACCTGACTTCATGAAACTAATGTGAAAATCAGCTATCAGCCAGAACACTTCTTTTCCAGCAGTACGAGCACCTAGGAGATAGTTAAGTTGATGATTTTGTTTTTTGTTTTCAGATTCGTGGTCATTGTTGATTTATTATGGTTTGGTCATATGAGAATAGGGAGGGGCATGCCTTCCACAACAGTCCATAGTCCAGATTATAACACTACTAGGAAATGTACTACCGCCGGCGCACCAGAAACCCTTACCGCCGGCGTTTTCGTGTTCGCCGGCGACCTCCTCGCCGGTGGTAACCCCTTACCGCCAGCGTTTTCCAACTCGCCGGTGGTAAGTGTCATTATCCCCGGCGCTTTTCTCAAATCGCCGGCGGTACTGGCTTAGCACCGGCGTCTTACCAATTCGCCGGGGGTAATCGGCTGCACCGCTGGCGATTCCAATTTCGCCAGGGGTATAGTTTAGGAGCGCCGGTGGTATTGATCACAGGATTAAAAAAATAAAACTCGAAATGTAATGTATATACACCAGAATACACACCAGAATACAGACCAGAATACACAGTACATACACAAGAATACACACATCAAAGTATAACACAGATATTACTAGAAATACAGCCAGATACACAGTTATATAGAAAGTCCCAAATGTTCACAACATGCATGCATTAATAAGACAAGTTTAGATAGTAGATAGTTGACCATATGGTTCAAACATCACGACTCGAAGTAGCACATGTTACAGAAATACATATAAGTCCAAGTGTCGATGACCTAGCTAAACAACAATGACATAATAAACTAGAGAGACGGTGGCGGCAAGCATCATCACGATGAAAGGGGTCCTCCACATCTCCCTCCTCTATCCCGCTCGAAAGTTGGCGTATCGAGTTTCCGCCTCCTCCAAAGTGGTGTACCCCTTGTAGCTGTTGCCGCTGAAACGGTGGACCTGCCTCCTACAGTCTTCCCGAGTCCTCGTAGACTCCAGGAACCCTGCCGTGATAGACGACATAGTACGTCATCTATGCAAACACGAGAAAAAAGAAATGAAAGTTGTTAGTACATTAGTAGAGAGAGATATAACATAGAGTAGTGCAAAGAAAAAGCATGGTAATTTTATGACTAACATTTGCAAAGGACAAAAGTGTTTGAGTCAAGTCGGCTTCGGCGGGAAGGGACGGATGCCCTCGAGCGTGTTGAATGTTCTGTCGTCACATCCATCTTCTAATCGGCCTTCTATCTCGGCCTTAGAAAGTGCGGGACCATAGTGGAACAAGCCACCATTACCGCAGACATCCCTCCAGAGTATTGTGCAAATGGTCCGCTGGATGGCACGGAACTCGGCTCTCACGTTTTCATCGGTGGTGTCCGCCATGTTCACGAACATCCGCTGAATACTGGATGGCAACAAGAGATCATTCGGAGACCTTACAATCGACCTCATCTGTAGGATGGCAAACCAGGCCTCCATCCCATTGTCATGCGCCGATTGCTTGAGGCAGGGGAACTTGGTTATGTGGTTGCACACATAGCAACCTTTCACTTTCTTCTCATGCCTGATTTTGTCGATGCCAACCTCGGCTATGAAGCCGCTGCGGGCTTTATCAAGTGTAGACTTAAGGTCGGTGAAGTCCTTGTCCGGATCAAGCCCGGAGTCGAGGTAACTGACATGTGAATGATACGGGTGAAAGAGGAGGAGGGTGCAGTACTTGAATCTGCGCAAAATGGAAATAAACCATCATACTCGATCAACTATGAAGGAAATTCATGAAAGAATGTAATAGAGGGTACTCTAGTAACCAAATACTTACTCGCGGAAATATGGTATGGCAAAGCATTTCTTATCCTTGTTTAACACCAAGAAATCCTTGATGTACTTCGCTAGAAACGCTTGTTTGTTCTGGACGACAGTTGGAGTCATGTAGAAGGGGTCCATGATAGCGATGTCCGCTGTGTTCTCCATGGCGATATCATGCGCCATGCTGAGCGATAGGAGGCGGACCAAGTTTCGGTCGAGCTGTTGCATGTTCAAGAGCCTGAAGATGTCTTCATGTCGAATGAACATCAAGTCCGCGGGGTATGTGGTGACAAAGCCAAAGCCACTGGGCACCTTGGCCATCAAAACCGGGTACGAGGGATTTCTATCTCGAAGAAGTAGGTCCTCCTTCATTAGAACAGCATCATGCAAGCTCCTCATATCGGGCGTCACCTGCTGGACAATGTGTGCCGACAGCATAGGCTGGCCTAGGTGATGCATCTTCCTCCACGGGGTCGGCAACTTGTCATTAACCACTTTCTTGCTTGCGGCAACATCTCCGGACTTCTTCCGCTTCCTGGCCTTCTTCTTACTGCAACTGGGAGTGGCGTTTTGTTTCATACCCTCCGTGGTCGCACCAAGGAGTGTCCTCGGGGTAAGCCCAACTCGGGGTGGAGCGGTGAAGGTGGTAGTGTCTTCCCTGCTCGGGAGTTTCTTGTGAAAGGAACAACTTCTTCTTTAGCGTACGATCGGCGGGTGGCTTGTAAGGAGAAACCCCGTCGCCCTCCATCTCAGCGATGAACGTATCGATTGGAGCTTGATCGATGTCCAACGCGTTGCCGTGCCGACTCTCGGGCTGACCGTCGGGCTGGCTATCGGGCCCAAAAGGACCACCAGCCGGTGGAGGACTCGGGGCAGCCGTCGCATCCTGAGGAGTGACCATGCCATAGCTTGCCTCCGAACCTGAGGCGGCGGTGTTCAGCCGAATTAGTGTAGGATAACGTTGCATAGAAAACAAAAATTTTCCTACCGCGAACATGCAATCCAAGCCAAGATGCAATCTAGAAGACGGGAGCAACGAGGGGATGATCAAGACTAACCCTTGAAGATTTCCAAAGCCTATAAGAGTAGGCTCTTATTGCTGTGGTAGACGATCACTTGCCGCTTGCAAAAGCGCGTAGAAGATCTTGATCACGGTGCCATGATGTCTACGTTCCCCCTCCTTTCCTGTAGACAGTGTTGGGCCTCCAAGAGCAGAGGTTTGTAGAATAGCAGCAAGTTTTCCCTTAAGTGGATTACCCAAGGTTTATCGAACTCAGGGAGGAAGAGGTCAAAGATATCCCTCTCATGCAACCCTGCAACCACAAAGCAAGAAGTCTCTTGTGTCCCCAACACACCTAATAGGTGCACTAGTTCGGCGAAGAGATAGTGAAATACAGGTGGTATGAATAAGTATGAGCAGTAGCAACGGTACCAGAAAATAGCTTGCTGGGCGTGTAGTTGATGGTGGTAGTATTGCAGCAGTAGTAACGCAAGTAAAACAAGAAACAAGCAAGTAGTAACGCAGCAAGTATTTAGGAACAAGGCCTAGGGATTACACTTTCACTAGTGGACACTCTCAACATTGATCACATAACAGAATAGATAAATGCATACTCTACACTTTTGTTGGATGATGAACACATTGCGTAGGATTACACGAACCCTCAATGCCGGAGTTAACAAGCTCCACAATAATGCTCATATTTAAGTAACCTTATAGTGTAAGATAGATCAACGAGACTAAACCAAGTACTAACATAGCATGCACACTCGTCACCTTCATGCATATGTAGGAGGAATAGATCACATCAATATTATCATAGCAATAGTTAACTTCGCAATCTACAAGAGATCATGATCATAGCATAAACCAAGTACTAACACGGTGCACACACTCGTCACCTTTACACACGTGCAGGAGGAATAGAACTACTTTAATAACTTTGCTAGAGTAGCACATAGATAAATTGTGATACAAACTCATATGAATCTCAATCATGTAAAGCAGCTCATGAGATTATTGTATTGAGGTACATGGGAGAGAGATGAACCACATAGCTACAGCGGAGCCCTCAGCCTCGGAGGTGGATTACTCCCTCCTCATCATGGAAGCGAGCGATGGCGGTGAAGATGGCGGTGAAGACGGCGGTGGAGATGGCTCCGGGGCAATTCCCGTCCGGCAGGGTGCCGGAACGAGAGTTCTGTCCCCCGAATTGGAGTTTCGCGACGGTGGCGGCGTCCCCGGAGTCTTTCCGGAGTTTCGTCAATTGGTACCGCGTTTTTAGGTCGAAAGGGCTTTTATAGGCGAAGAGGCGGCGCGGGGGGCACTCGGGGGCGCCACACCCTAGGCCGGCGCGGCCTAGGCCTGGCCCGCGCCGCCATGTGGTGTGGTGGCCCCCCGGCCCCTCTCCGACTCTTCTTCGGTGTTCCGGACGCTTCCGGGAAAAATAGGAGGTTTGGCGTTGATTTCGTCCAATTCCGAGAATATTGCCCGAACAGCCTTTCCGGAACCAAAAACAGCAGTAAAACAGGAACTGGCACCGTGGCATCTTGTTAATAGGTTAGTTCCGGAAAATGCATGAAAATGATATAAAGTGTGAACAAAACATGTTGGTATTGTCATAAAACAAGCATGGAACATCGGAAATTATAGATACGTTGGAGACGTATCAGCATCCCTAAGCTTAGTTCCTACTCGTCCTCGAGTAGGTAAACGATAAAAGATAATTTCTGAGGTGACATGCTACCAACATAATCTTAATCATACCATTGTAAAGCATATGAGATGAATGCAGCGATTCAAAACAATGTAAATGCAATGAGTAAACAAGTGAATCATATAGCAAAGACTTTTCATGAATAGTACTTTCGAGACAAGCATCAATAAGTCTTGCATAAGAGTTACTCATAAAGCAATAAATTCATAGTAGAGACATTGAAGCAACACAATGGAAGATTAAGTTTCAGCGGTTGCTTTCAACTTGTAACATGTATATCTCATGGATAGTTGTCAATGCAAAGCAATATAACAAATGCAATAAGCAAGTATATAAGAATCAATGCACAGTTCACACAAATGTTTGCTTCTTGAGGTGGAGAAAGATAGGTGAACTGACTCAACAATAAAAGTAAAAGAATGGTCCTTCAAAGAGGAAAGCATCGATTGCTATATTTGTGCTAGAGCTTTTATTTTGAAAACATGAAACAATTTTGTCAACGCTAGTAATAAAGCATATGTATCATGTAAATTATATCTTACAAGTTGCAAGCCTCATGCATAGTATACTAATAGTGCCCGCACCTTGTCCTAATTAGCTTGGACTACCGGATCATCACAATGCACATGTTTTAACCAAGTGTCACAAAGGGTACCTCTATGCCGCTCGTACAAAGGTCTAAGGAGAAAGCTCGCATTGGATTTCTCGCTATTGATTATTCTTCAACTTAGACATCCATACCGGGACAACATAGACAACAGATAATGGACTCCTCTTTTATGCATAAGCATGTAACAACAATTAATAATTTTCTCATTTGAGATTGAGGATATATGTCCAAAACTGAAACTTCCACCATGGATCATGGCTTTAGTTAGCGGCCCAATGTTCTTCTCTAACATATGCATGCTTAACCATAAGGTGGTAGATCTCTCTTACTTCGGACAAGACGGACATGCATAGCAACTCACATGAAATTCAACAATGAATAGTTGATGGCGTCCCCAGTGAACATGGTTATCGCACAACAAGCAACTTAATAAGAGATAAAGTGCATAATTACATATTCAATACCACAATAGTTTTTAAGCTATTTGTCCCATGAGCTATATATTGCAAAGGTGAATGATGGAATTTTAAAGGTAGCACTCAAGCAATTTACTTTGGAATGGCGGAAAATACCATGTAGTAGGTAGGTATGGTGGACACAAATGGCATAGTGTTGTTTGGCTCAAGGATTTGGATGCATGAGAAGTATTCCCTCTCGATACAAGGTTTAGGCTAGCAAGGTTGTTTGAAGCAAACACAAGCACGAACTAGTACAGCAAAACTCACATAAAAGACATATTACAAGCATTATAAAACTATACATCGTCTTCCTTGTTGTTCAAACATCTTACTAGAAAATATCTAGACTCTAGAGAAACCACTCATGCAAACCCAAATTTTAACAAGCTCTATGTATTTCCTCACTAATGGGTGCAAGGTATATGATGCAAGAGCTTAAACAAGAGCACAACAATTGCCAAGTATCACATTATTCAAGACATCACACCAATTTCTACATGTAGCATTTTCCAATTCCAACCATATAATAATTTAACGAAGCAGCTTCAACCTTCGCCATGAATATTATGAGCTAAGAACACATGTGTTCATACGAACCAGCGGAGCGTGTCTCTCTCCCACACAAGCATTTATTCAAACACAAACAAAAACAAAAGCATACAGACGCTCCAAGTAAAGCACATAAGATGTGACCGAATAAAAATATAGTTTCAAGAGAAGGAACCCGATAATTTGTCGATGAAGAAGGGGATGCCTTGGGCATCCCCAAGCTTAGACGCTTGAGTCTTCTTGAAATATGCAGGGATGAACCACCGGGGCATCCCCAAGCTTAGAGCTTTCACTCTTCTTGATCATAGTATATCATCCTCCTTTCTTGACCCTTGAAAACTTCCTCCACACCAAACTCGAAACAACTCATTAGAGGGTTAGTGCACAATAAAAATTAACATATTCAGAGGTGACACAATCATTATTAACACTTCTGGACATTGCATAATGCTACTGGACATTAGTGGATCAAAGAAATTCATCCAACATAGCAAAAGAGGCAATGCGAAATAAAAGGCAGAATCTGTCAAAACAGAACAGTTCGTATTGACGAATTTTAAAATGGCACCAGACTTGCTCAAATGAAAATGCTCAAATTGAATGAAAGTTGCATACATATCTGAGGATCATGCACGTAAATTGGCTTAATTTTCTGAGCTACCTACAGGGAGGTGGACCCAGATTCGTGACAGCAAAGAAATCTGAAACTGCGCAGTAATCCAAATCTAGTACTTACTTTTCTATCAACGGCTTTACTTGGCACAACAAAACACAAAACTAAGATAAGGAGAGGTTGCTACAGTAGTAAACAACTTCCAAGACACAAATATAAAACAAAGTACTGTAGCAAAATAACACATGGGTTATCTCCCAAGAAGTTCTTTCTTTATAGCCATTAAGATGGGCTCAGTAGTTTTAATAATCCATTCGCGGGAAATAGTATTTGAAGCAAAAGAGAGCTTCAAGAGGCAAATTCAAAACAAATTTAAGTCTAACATGCTTCCTATGAAGAGGAATCTTGTACACAAATGAATTCATGAAGAACAAAGTGACAAGCATAAGAGGATAAAACACGAGTAACTTCAAGATTCTCAACATAAAGAGGGGAAACTTAATATTATTAAGATGCATATAACCATATTTCCCTCTCTCATAATAACTTTCAGTAGCATCATTGATGAAATCCACAATATACCCATCACTTAAAACATTCTTATCATGGTTCATATGCATAGAAGTATCATTAATTTTGGCATAAGAAGAGTTATTCTCATTATTAGTAATTGGAGCAAGATTATTATCAAGAATTTGAACATGGTAAACAAGTTGCATATTAAAAGAATTGTTTTTGGTAATCCAATCATGACTATGACAAGTTTCATAAGGATAATTATAACCTATATCATAGCATTCTTTATAATAATCATCAAAGATCGGAGGCACAGTGTCATCATAAGAAATAGAATAGTTATCTTTCACAGTCGGTTTATCTATAACCATACCATCATTGTTATTAGAAGGAGATGTATCAAACACATAATGATCAGTAGCAAAAGGATTTTCAAACACCTCTTCCCCAAGCTTACAGCTTTCTATATTATTATGGGAGGAAGCATGGATAGCACTGACACTATGGCAATTATTATCATCATTTTCAGAATTAGTTTCCCAGAGATTTGCAATATCAAAAGTAGTGTGTTCATTCAAATCATGATTGCTAATGTATGTAAAGGGCATAGGAAGATCATCGTATTCAGATTCATTATCACAATAATCATTAGGAGCAACATACTTACGGTTACCTAGCGTTATCTCATTCACGCGGGGATACGCCGTTACCTCTCTCTTTTTATTCTCCTTCTTCTTCTTCTTCTTCGTTCCCTTCTTCTTCTTCTTCTCTTCCTTCTCCTCGTTCCCTTCTTTAGGAGGAAGAGGCTTGAAGGGTGGCTCGTCCGCATAACCTGATTTACTTTCGAAACAATAGAAGAAACTTGGGAGGATCCCTCCTTTTCATTAATTAGTTGAAAACACACAAGTGGTCCTATCATATTTTGGCAAGGTGTCATCTTCTAAAATATTTTGTATGTAAGTATTTGTATGGCTATTATCAATGCAATAAGAAAAACACCCATGCAGGACATCATCAATATCAAGATCACTCATATGTAACAAAGAGATTTTTCTCGACAGTTCTTCACACCCCAAAAATAAAGTAAGTTCATCATGCTGATTAGGAGTAATTTCATCATCACAATACAAATTTGCAGCACTCATTGGGTTCAAATTATCATTGGAGGAGCATTGAAAATTAAAATGACCCACTTCATGGCAAACTTCACAAATAAAAGGATAGAGGGCACAAACTTTTTTACCAAGATCATCTAGAGCCCTAAACCACTTTCTAGTTTTTTCATTAATATGATGGATGCAATATTCATCTTTGACTTGATTAATTCCGCAAGGCCTATGCATTCCACAAAAATTAACATGCTTATAAGAAATAGCATTTTTAGGAGTTTGAGCATGCTTATTGCAATAATTAACAACAATTTCATTCTTCATGCAAGCCTCTTTAAAAGGTTCATGATACTTATCAAAATTATTTTTAGGCAATTCAAAATGAGAAGCAAAGGCTTTATAAAGATTTGCAGCAACTTGAGAGTCAAGACCATAAGTAGCACTCATATTTCGAAATTTATCGGTATCCATAAAAGCTTCAATGCATTCATAATCATAATTTATACCCGACTCTTTACCTTTGTCGTTCTCCCATCCTTCAGCGTTGTCCTCAATCCGATCAAGAAGATCCCACCTAGCTTCAACCTCTTTGCTTGTGAAAGATCCTTCCGAACACGCGTCCGGATAGTCCTTGTGTTGTCCCGAAAGCCTCGCATAAAAATTATTAACAATAACATTACTGGGGAGCTCATGAATGGGACATTTGAGCATTAGTGACTTCAATCTCCCCCACGCTTGAGAAATACTCTCTCCATCACGAGGATAAAAGTTATAAATATAATTCCTATCAATATGCACTTCATGAGGAGGATAAAATTTAGAATAAAAGAGAGATGCAATTTCCTCCCAACCAAGAGAATGTCTATTCTCCAACAATTTATACCAATGTGCCGCTTTACCAGACAGCGAAACGGAGAATAGCTTCTTCTTCACTTCATCCATAGAGATACCTGCACACTTGAATAACCCGCATAATTCGTGCAAAAACAGTAAATTATCTCTAGGATGGACAGTTCCATCCCCTTTATAGTGGTTGTCCATAACACGTTCAATAATTTTCATAGGTATTTTATACTGAATACTTTCAGCAGGTGGATTCAAAATATCAGAAGCATCATTAGAGTTATCGCATATGGGAGATAAAGCATTATCGAACAAATTTTCTCCCCTAAAGATGGGAAGCTAAAAAGATCACAAAAACTAGCTTCCCCAAGCTTAGACTTCTCCATAGCATTAGCGAGTAATTGCATTCATACTAATAACATCACTACTAGCATGCAAATAAGGTTCCATAGGTTTTTTAATTTTTGCATCAAACAATTCTAAATCAGGAAAAAGACTAAAAAGCTCACCAATTTTTTTGTTGTTTTCCATTATGCCTAACTAGTGTAAACAAGAAACAAAAAGTTGCAATTGCAGGATCTAAAGGAAATAGCTTCGAGTACTTACAATGGCGGAAAATAGCTTGGTAGCCGAGGTCTGGAGTGTGAGTACCTTTTACCTTTCCTCCCCGGCAACGGCGCCAGAAAAGGTGCTTGATGTCTACGTTCCCCCTCCTTTCCTGTAGACAGTGTTGGGCCTCCAAGAGCAGAGGTTTGTAGAATAGCAGCAAGTTTTCCCTTAAGTGGATTACCCAAGGTTTATCGAACTCAGGGAGGAAGAGGTCAAAGATATCCCTCTCATGCAACCACCGCAACCACAAAGCAAGAAGTCTCTTGTGTCCCCAACACACCTAATAGGTGCACTAGTTCGGCGAAGAGATAGTGAAATACAGGTGGTATGAATAAGTATGAGCAGTAGCAACGGTACCAGAAAATAGCTTGCTGGCGTGTAGTTGATGGTGGTAGTATTGCAGCAGTAGTAACGCAGTAAAACAGTAAACAAGCAGTAGTAACGCAGCAGTATTTAGGAACAAGGCCTAGGGATTACACTTTCACTAGTGGACACTCTCAACATTGATCACATAACGGAATAGATAAATGCATACTCTACACTTTTGTTGGATGATGAACACATTGCGTAGGATTACACGAACCCTCAATGCCGGAGTTAACAAGCTCCACAATAATGCTCATATTTAAGTAACCTTATAGTGTAAGATAGATCAACGGACTAAACCAAGTACTAACATAGCATGCACACTGTCACCTTCATGCATATGTAGGAGGAATAGATCACATCAATATTATCATAGCAATAGTTAACTTCGCAATCTACAAGAGATCATGATCATAGCATAAACCAAGTACTAACACGGTGCACACACCGTCACCTTTACACACGTGCGAGGAGGAATAGAACTACTTTAATAACTTTGCTAGAGTAGCACATAGATAAATTGTGATACAAACTCATATGAATCTCAATCATGTAAAGCAGCTCATGAGATTATTGTATTGAGGTACATGGGAGAGAGATGAACCACATAGCTACAGTGAAGCCCTCAGCCTCGGGGGTGGATTACTCCCTCCTCATCATGGAAGCAGCGATGGCGGTGAAGATGGCGGTGAAGACGGCGGTGGAGATGGCTCCGGGGGCAATTCCCCGTCCGGCAGGGTGCCGGAACAGAGTTCTGTCCCCCGAATTGGAGTTTCGCGACGGTGGCGGCGTCCCTGGAGTCTTTCTGGAGTTTCGTCAATTGGTACTGCGTTTTTAGGTCGAAAGGGCTTTTATAGGCGAAGAGGCGGCGCGAGGGGCACTCGGGGCGCCACACCCTAGGCCGGCGCGGCCTAGGCCTGGCCCGCGCCGCCATGTGGTGTGGTGGCCCCCCGGCCCCTCTCCGACTCTTCTTCGGTGTTCCGGACGCTTCGGGAAAAATAGGAGGTTTGGCGTTGATTTCGTCCAATTCCGAGAATATTGCCCGAACAGCCTTTACGGAACCAAAAACAGCGAGAAAACAGGAACCGCACTGTGGCATCTTGTTAATAGGTTAGTTCCGGAAAATGCATGAAAATGATATAAAGTGTGAACAAAACATGTTGGTATTGTCATAAAACAAGCATGGAACATCGGAAATTATAGATACGTTGGAGACGTATCATGCCACAATCGGGCAGCACCTCCGTACTCGGTCACACGTTCGGTGTTGATGAAGACGGCGTCCTTCTCCCCGCTCCAGCGGGCAGCGGAAGTAGTAGCTCCTCCTTGAATCCGGCAGCACGACGGCGTGGTGGCGGTGGTGGTGGAGATCTCCGGCGGAGCTTCGCTAAGCGTGCGGGAGAAGAGGAGGAGAGAGGGGCGGCTAGGGTTTGGGAGAGGGGGTGGCCGGCCACCTAGGGGTGCGGCCAAGCTATGGGCTTGTGGTGGTCAGCCCCCTCTCCTATGCCCCTCATTATATAGGTGAAAGCCCCAAGAGTTGTAGTCCAAGTCTTCGAATAAGACCCCAACACTAAAACCTCCCATATGTGGGAAACCTACTCAGGAGGGAGTCCCACCCAAGGTGGGACTCCCACCTTTCCTTGAGGTGGGGTGGCCGGCCACCTTTAGGTGGAGGCCACCTGGGACTCCTCCCTTAGGGTTTGGCTGGCCAAGCTTGTGGAGTCCTTCCGGGACTCCACCTTCCATAGTGCGTTTCTTCCGGACTTTTCTAGAACCTTCTAGAACCTGCCATAAATGCACCGGATCATTTCCAAACTTGGAATATGACTTCCTATATATGAATCTTATTCTCCGGACCATTCCGAACTCCTCGTGATGTCCGGGATCTCATCCGGGACTCCGAACAAATATTCGAACTCCATTCCATATTCAAGTTCTACCATTTCAACATCAAACCTTAAGTGTGTCACCCTACGGTTCGCGAACTATGCGGACATGGTTGAGTACTCACTCCGACCAATAACCAATAGCGGGATCCGGAGATCCATAATGGCTCCCACATATTCAACGATGACTTCAGTGATCGAATGAACCATTCACATACGATACCAATTCCCTTTGTCACGCGATATTTTACTTGTCCGAGGTTTGATCATCGGTATCACTCTATACCTTGTTCAACCTCGTCTCTTGACAAGTACTCTTTACTCGTACTCGTGGTATGTGGTCTCTTATGAACTTATTCATATGCTTGCAAGACATTAGACGACATTCCACCGAGAGGGCCCGGAGTATATCTATCCGTCATCGGGATGGACAAATCCCACCGTTGATCCATATGCCTCAACTCATACTTTCCGGATACTTAATCCCACCTTTATAACCACCCATTTACGCAGAGTGGCGTTTGATGTAATCAAAGTACCTTTCCAGTATAAGTGATTTACATGATCTCATGGTCATAAGGACTAGGTAACTATGTATCGAAAGCTTATAGCAAATAACTTAATGACGTGATCTTATGCTACGCTTAAATGGGTGTGTCCATTACATCATTCATACAATGATATAACCTTGTTATTAATAACATCCAATGTTCATGATTATGAAACTAATCATCCATTAATCAACAAGCTAGTTAAGAGGCATACTAGGGACTCTTTGTTGTTCACATAACACACATGTATCAATGTTTCGGTTAATACAATTATAGCATGGTATGTAAACATTATCATAAACTCAAAGATATTATAATAACCATTTTATTATTGCCTCTTGGGCATATCTCCAACAGTCTCCCACTTGCACTAGAGTCAATAATCTAGTTTACATTTGTAAAGATATAACACCTTGGCCTTCCGGTGCTTTATCATGTTTTTCTCACGGGAGAGGTTTTAGTCAGCGGATCTGACACGCTCAGAAACGTACGTATTTTGTAATTCATTTGCGTCTCAACGCATCACTCATTTCAAAATGAGTCGGCATTAAATATGTTTGGTCTTCTGGTGGAACCTTAATTCCGCGGTCTGAAATATGTCACTAATATTGTCACACACAATATAGCTTCAAAATTTTGACTCTGTCGGAACTACACCAAGTTCTCAAAGAACCTCTTGACTTTAACAACCTTTTTCATTGTCAAAACAATGACATACTTTGCCTTCTTTTGTAGAATCCATCACAATATTTAGAACTCTTCTAAATCTAGCATAGACAACTTCTAGCTCATTGTGCTACCTTTTAAACAACACTTAGTCTAATTTGAGATTGAAATTTTATTTTCATATGTAACAAAACAAATATCGGTGTAATCACCTTACAGCGATTTGTTTGTCATTTCTCCATACAAAACTATATATATATATTCTTGGTTCTTCTTAAGTACTCAAGGATATTCTTACTGTTTTCCAATGATCATCACATGAATCATTCTGGTATATGCTCCTAACCTTTTAGAGCATAAGATATCTGATTTTGTACATATTATTCATGATCTAAAATCACTCATGTGTTTTTACTCATCGAGTGTCAGATACACTCAAGTCTTGTTAAACCTTCACATGACAAGAACATCTTCTTAATATTTCTATATTGAACTATTTCAATATCCATTCTATGTACTTTGACTTAAACTTATTTTGTGTTTCAATCTATCTTCATAGATCTTGACACTAGATATGTTTCAGTCCATATCCTTTCATTGAAGTTAATTTCTCAATGAAACCTTTTAATCAAGTATATAATTACATCATTTATAATCAACTATATGTCATCTACATAAGTATTATAAATATGTCTCAGCGCTCCCACTTAATTTCTTGCAAATGCAAGCCTCTTCATCGTCTCTAATGAAATCAAAAACTCTTTGACTATTTTCATCCGGTGAAGATTCCAACTCCGTGATACTCACTTCATCCAATTGAAGTTTGTATACCTATCTAGTATTTCACGACTAGCAAAACAATTGGTTGTATCTTGTATACACCTTTAATACACACTTCTGATAAGTAATGTATTTTGCCATCCTACTAGCATATCTCATAAAAGAAATATGTAGTGATTACTAGAATAATCCACATAGACTATAAGCATTGCTACAGAAGATCTAATCTTATCGTAGTCAACTCTTTGAACTTTGTCGTAAACAATTTTTCGACAAGTCGAGCTTCTTCAAGGATATTTCATCCAAGTCTATAGATCCATTTACTTTCAAAAAGTATTCATCTATTATGGATTTCATGGCGCATGGCCATTTTAACTGAGTCGTGGCCCATCATAACTTCTTTGTTTGTAGTTGGTTTATCATTGTTCAAAATCAATCCTTTGTCCACAAATCATTTATTTGATCACAAAGTAAACCATACCTTACAAGGTTCAATATGTACTTCGATCTCCATGGCTAAAACTCTTTGTAGTCATGGGAGCCATGATCGTTGTGGCCGCTTCCGAAACCAATTCCGATGCTGCGCTACTCTGATCATTATGCTCAGGTTCATAAACCTTATCAAAATATATTGTCCTCCCACTCAAATACTTCACTAGAAACAATTTCTCGGAAATAAGAAACATTGACAAACACTTTTGTCTTTGTCTCGTGGGAAGAATTCCCAATTAAATCTCTGGGGATAACCAACAAAGACATTCATCCGATTTTGGTTGTAAACTCTTAGACCAAAATTTAAAGAAAGGACTATTAGGGTTTATACCCATGCCATAACTTGTATGGTGTCATTTCATCGGATCATGATGATGCTCTATTCGAGTGTAAAAGCGGTAGTCACTAAAGCATAATCCACACAAATATAATGACATCAATATTTTATCTCATCATTGACCCAACAAGGTTTGGATACATCTCTTGGATACTTCATCATCACTATGATACTCCAAGAAACGTGAGTTGTAGAACAATTTCATAACTCTCTTAGATGTTCGCTAAAACTCGTAATTCAAATATTTCCACCATGATCCAATCATAGATATTTGACTTTTCTATTACGATGATTTCCACTTCATGCTGAAATTTATTTGAATCCATTCAAATGTTTCAAACTTCTTCCTTATTGAATATATCCACATATATATACTCAATTCATTGTTGAAAGTTTTCATGAAGTAGAAGAATCTCCCGCACACAACTATGCCTAGTGAACCACATACATCATCATGTATTTTTCCACTAAGTTAGTTGCCCGTTCAACTCTTGGCCTATGAACGGTATTTTAATCATTCTCTTTAGAAAAGATTTGCAAGCGCCAAATGATTCAAAAAATCAAATAACTCCAAAAATCCATTTGCATGGAGTTCCTTCATGCGTTCCTTTCTAACATGACCTAAATGGCGGTTCCACAAATAAGTGGAATTCAAATCATTTGCCTTATGGCATTTTAGCGTCAGTTTTATGTATGTGTGTTTCACCATTAAGATTTATAATAACTTATCCATCGTACACGGAGTAATGTCATAATTTGAACAACTCATTGTTTTCATTTGACCAGAGCAAAATAACAATTATTAAGTTCTTTATTATAAATTCTAAGGGCTAGATAGAATGCTAAACGACGAATATAATAACACTTTATTTTGTTCTAGACGTGCATTTTTATCATATTCCGTGTCAGTCACTTAGGCCATTGTATTCTTGTATTGCGTTGTTTTGTATGACACTTCATACCAACCAATATAGTACTAATACCCAAGAATTTCATAGTGTGACCTAACTAGGAATACAACCATAACATGTATATCATTTATATACACCTGAGCTAGACTTTCTAGTCTTTTCTTTCTTTCTGCCAAAATATCTTTTGCAGTTTCTCTTTTAGCTTTACTCATTATTCAGAAAAACACTTCAACATCAATAACTTCTAGGTTTGTTAGTCTAATACCAATAACCTTGAGGTTCTTACTTTGAAGTTGATCATCATATGACAAGTGTTCCGGATTTCACTATTTAGTATCTTTGTAATATGATGAACAATTTCACTCATAATTTTATCCATCATATCATGACAACTTTACGAGACCATGTTTGTACATGCTAGGCTCGTAAAGTTTAACCTCAGTATTCGTATGTGCAAATCTAGCTTGCACCCGTTGTATGTACACGTAGAATCTATAACACCCGATCATCACGTGATGCTTCGAAACGACGAGTCATAGCAACGGTGCATACTAAGGACAATCACTTCATGGATATGCGAATATCGTTAGTGCCCCAATAGTTGGAGGATTGGCACGCCTTGCGTCTTCAACCTTCGTACATTCCCATAAAACTTATGAATTTATGTAGTCTCACCAAATTATATTCTATCATCTTGCAATAAGGTCTTAGATATCACATATATCTCATACCTTGATTATTTCTGAAAACTAAATTTTCAGCTCCTTACTTTTCAAACAGATTTGAACTTCAAGTTTTACGGAGACAAGATAACTTTAGGTACTAATTGAAACCATAGCTCTTTGAATCAACAATGTGAGGTTTACTAAAAGTTTGCAATAGGACTTAATCAATTCTTGATTCTTTAACAATACGGTACCAATCCGTAAAGTTTCTTGTCGATTTTAACAGTATTTCTATCTCAATAACAAGACTAGCGCATGGTAGAAAACGGATGCCAATACTACAAAATTAATTCAAAATACTACTCGGACTATGTTTATGATAATTAGTTCATGTTTTAATCTAATTACTAATGAACTCCCACTTAATACAACATCCCTCATAGTTGTTAAGTGGTACACGATCCAAATCCACTACACCAAAACCGATCATCACGTGAGATGATGTAGCTTCAATGGTGAACATCAACATGTTGATCATATCATCCATATGACTCGTGTTCAACCTTTCGGTTTCCGTTGTCCCGAGACCATGTCTGTACATGCTAGGCTCGTCAAGCAAACCCAAGTATTCCGCGTGTGCAACATGGCTTACACTCCGTTGTATGTTGAGTTTATCACACCCGATCATCACGAGATGCTTCAAAACGTCAAACAATGCAACGGTGCATACGAGGGGAGAACACTTTATTATCTTGATATTAATGTGAGGGATCATCTTATAATGCTACCGTCGCGATCTAAGCAAAATAAGATGCATAAAAGGATTAACATCACATGCAGTTCATATGTGATATGATATGGCCCTTTTTGTCTTTGCGCCTTCGATCTTTATCTTCAAAGCACGGACATGATCTCCATCATCAACCGGCATGATCTCCATCATCGTCGGCGTAGCGTCAAGGTTCATGGCGCCGTCTTCATGATTGTTCACCTCATGTAGCAACTATTACAACTACTTTGAAATACTACTCAACATGAAATTTAAAGACAACCATAAGGCTCCTGCCGGTTGCCACAATACAATAATGATCATCTCATACATATTCATCATCATATTATGGCCATATCCTATCACCAAACCCTGCAAAAACAAGTTAGACGTCTCTAATTTGGTTTGCATATTTTACGTGGTTTAGGGTTTTCGAGTAAGATCTAATCTACCTACGAACATGAACCACAACGGTGATACTAGTGTTGTCAATAGAAGAGTAAATTGAATCTTCACTATAGTAGGAGAGACGAGACACCCGCAAAGCCTCTTATGCAATACAAGTTGCATGTCAAACGAGGAACAAGTCTCATGAACGCGGTCATGTAAAGTTAGTCCGAGCCGCTTCATCCCACTATGCCACAAAGATGCAAAGTACTCAAACTAAAGATAACAAGAGCATCAACGCCCACAAAACCATTGTGTTCTACTCGTGCAACCATCTATGCATAGACACGGCTCTGATACCACTGTAGGATAACGTTGCATAGAAAACAAAAAATTTCCTACCGCGAACATGCAATCCAAGCCAAGATGCAATCTAGAAGACGGGAGCAACGAGGGGATGATCAAGACTAACCCTTGAAGATTTCCAAAGCCTATAAGAGTAGGCTCTTATTGCTGCGGTAGACGATCACTTGCCACTTGCAAAAGCGCGTAGAAGATCTTGATCACGTGTGCCACGATCGGGCAGCACCTCCGTACTCGGTCACACGTTCGGTGTTGATGAAGACGACGTCCTTCTCCCCGTTCCAGCGGGCAGCGGAAGTAGTAGCTCCTCCTTGAATCCGGCAGCACGACGGCGTGGTGGCGGTGGTGGTGGAGATCTCCGGCGGAGCTTCGCTAAGCGTGCGGGAGAAGAGGAGGAGAGAGGGGGCGGCTAGGGTTTGGGAGAGGGGGTGGCCAGCCACCTAGGGGTGCGGCCAAGCTATGGGCTTGTGGTGGTCAGCCCCCTCTCCTATGCCCCTCATTATATAGGTGGAAGCCCCAAGAGTTGTAGTCCAAGTCTTCGAATAAGACCCCAACACTAAAACCTCCCATATGTGGGAAACCTACTCAAGGAGGGAGTCCCACCCAAGGTGGGACTCCCACCTTTCCTTGAGGTGGGGTGGCCGGCCACCTTTAGGTGGAGCCCACCTGGGACTCCTCCCTTAGGGTTTGGCTGGCCAAGCTTGTGGAGTCCTTCCGGGACTCCACCTTCCATAGTGCGTTTCTTCCGGACTTTTCTAGAACCTTCTAGAACCTGCCATAAATGCACCGGATCATTTCCAAACTTGGAATATGACTTCCTATATATGAATCTTATTCTCCGGACCATTCCGGAACTCCTCGTGATGTCCGGGATCTCATCCGGGACTCCGAACAAATATTCGAACTCCATTCCATATTCAAGTTCTACCATTTCAACATCAAACCTTAAGTGTGTCACCCTACGGTTCGCGAACTATGCGGACATGGTTGAGTACTCACTCCGACCAATAACCAATAGCGGGATCCGGAGATCCATAATGGCTCCCACATATTCAACGATGACTTCGGTGATCGAATGAACCATTCACATACGATACCAATTCCCTTTGTCACGCGATATTTTACTTGTCCGAGGTTTGATCATCGGTATCACTCTATACCTTGTTCAACCTCGTCTCCCGACAAGTACTCTTTACTCGTACTCGTGGTATGTGGTCTCTTATGAACTTATTCATATGCTTGCAAGACATTAGACGACATTCCACCGAGAGGGCCCGGAGTATATCTATCCGTCATCGGGATGGACAAATCCCACCGTTGATCCATATGCCTCAACTCATACTTTCCGGATACTTAATCCCACCTTTATAACCACCCATTTACGCAGTTGGCGTTTGATGTAATCAAAGTACCTTTCCGAGTATAAGTGATTTACATGATCTCATGGTCATAAGGACTAGGTAACTATGTATCGAAAGCTTATAGCAAATAACTTAATGACGTGATCTTATGCTACGCTTAAATGGGTGTGTCCATTACATCATTCATACAATGATATAACCTTGTTATTAATAACATCCAATGTTCATGATTATGAAACTAATCATCCATTAATCAACAAGCTAGTTAAGAGGCATACTAGGGACTCTTTGTTGTTCACATAACACACATGTATCAATGTTTCGGTTAATACAATTATAGCATGGTATGTAAACATTATCATAAACTCAAAGATATTATAATAACCATTTTATTATTGCCTCTTGGGCATATCTCCAACAATTAGGGCTTTCGGCCATAGAAATATGTGATTCTTGAGGTCCCCGAGAGTGAGCGGGGTTTCCGTTTCCGGGGGTTGATAAGGAGGATGGAGGTCTTGGCATCCCGGTAACGACCGGTTCACGCGAACCCGGCTCACGCTATCATCCATCCTGATGCGGTGGAAAATCCGCTGTGTTGGCGAGGATGACACCGCCGCTCGCTACAGCCTTCAACTTGTTGTCCACATTCAGTAGCAAGGTGCAAGGAGTCGCGTTCTCCTGTGAAAACATGTGTAGGTAGAGAGGGGCGACGACAAAGTAACTAATTTGTAGAGCTTGAGAGACTAAATTAATTACCGTGAGGGCGTCGAGCTCGGCTCGCGTTGAAGGACCGAGGCCAGGCGTGCAGGTGACTGAGGGGCTAGTACTGTGGCCCCCCAGGTTCGGTGAATCCTCTCTAGCGCCGACATTGCCGGCTGGTGGAGTCACCAAGTTGGGTGTGCATTGAGCGTGTCTAGTTGGAGGCCGGTTGTCCGAGTTGTTGGCGCCTAGGCTGATAACCGGCATCGGTCCCTTTTGGCCGCCGGAGAAGTAATTCTTCATCGACAACACAAGATCAGGGATGATTTCATTGACCCTGGTGGCCACCGCGTCATCGACCTTGCTAGCAACCTCGGCACTGACGCGTTGCTGAACCTCGGCACTGACTCGTTGCTGAACCTCGGCACTGACGTGTTGCTCCATGGTTGTTTCCAAGTCGGCCACCTTTTTCAGAAGAGCCTCGTGCTCCCGGTCCTTCTGCGCCTGCCGCGACTCCTTAGTGCTTGCGGGCACGTCCAAGCCATAGTCGGCAAGCTTGCGACCTCCTCCGGCGCCGGGGACACGGTGGGGCTTGTCCAAAGGCGGTCGCGCCTTCACGGTGTTCAGACCCCGATAAAAGGCGTGTCCCACGGGACTTTGCCCGTCGACGTCCGGGACGAGGAGCCAGCTGATTCGGCGGCTGCTTGTTCCGTCAACCGCCGAAGTAACATGAACAATTTTAGAATGTAATGGACTTGGTGAGCGAGTATCAAATTAATAAGCTGGTAAATTGCTTACCACTGCTTTCTCTAGTGCCATCACCTTCGCGTCGGCGACCAACTCAACTCCAACCACCACATCAGGTTTCGTGACACGTTTCCCAGCCAATTCTCGATGGTATCAGGACCTAAGATATGCCCTGAAGAGTGGGTCTTTGTACTTGGCAAAAGGGGGCTCGAGGCCAGCATTTATGTAGGCCTGGTCCTCCTTATCCCATACCGGCTGCTTGCCTTCGAAGCCACGGCAACCGAGATTGTGGTGACCGATGTTCTTATCCGCCAGCTCCTTCCCCAGGTCGATTGTCGTTTGGTGTACTCGAGCTCCTCGTTTTCCAAGAATTTATTATACTTGCTCCGAGCGTCATCCGCGGGAAGTGGCGCTGGATCTCTTCCCAAGTCTCATTGTCACCAAGCATCCCCCTCAGCATGGTTTTATAACCACTGAGGTTCTTGGAGAACTTAGAGAGGGCTCGTCTGTTCACGATGTTATCCTTGGGATCCTCGTTCCTGTATTCCACAGGGAACTCATACCGTGTGTGCAGTCGCGCAAGGAGTTGGACCTGCAGATGCTGCTTCTTCTTGGTTCGGAGTTTCGTCTCGTTGACGTCGACGACGTCCCGAAGGATTGCTCCCAGTTGGAGGCCGTACCCCTTCGCCACGTGCTTGGGCTCAGTAGGAAGACCGGTCTTGGCGTCCACCGCGGTGATTATGTCGCGAGTGGTGCCGACCCTGTTTGGGCGCCGCTGTTTCCGTTTCCTCTTGGCCTTGGTAGTAGTATCCGAGCTACCCCGGCAACGCCACCGTCGGTGGTCTCGTCGGCAGCGGCCCTCTCATCCTCACCATCGTTGTCCATCTCATCATCCCCTCCTCCGAGGACCCGTCATCGCTGCTCGGAAGTTCCTCCAGCTGATCCGAGACCATGAGCCTGTAGTGCTCATCCAACTTCCGCCGAGAAGACCCGTCAACGTCTTCGTTGGGGTCTGCAGAAGACGACATCGCTAGCTATATGTACCTAGCACTGCACAAACTAGCATACAGTAGCATCAAAAGTAATCAATTAAATAGCCGGCCAGTAGCTAAAATAGCCAGTAATTAAACTAGCTAAAACA
This sequence comes from Lolium rigidum, assembly GCF_022539505.1. Taxonomy (NCBI): domain Eukaryota; kingdom Viridiplantae; phylum Streptophyta; class Magnoliopsida; order Poales; family Poaceae; genus Lolium; species Lolium rigidum. The sequence goes on from NC_061513.1 coordinate 23,121,528, forward strand.
ACCAGTAGCATCAAAAGTACTCAATTAAATAGGCAGTAACTAAACATAATTATAACAGCCTAGGATCTTATGAGAGCAGTCCAGCCTTGAACTAATAGCTCCATCAGTATGTCTGAAGGTAGTTACATAGCACTTGTTCTAAAACACTACTAGGTGGAAATCCACGGCGAAAATTCAGCATGACCTTTGCTAAAATGGTCATGCCGGAGTGCCAGAAATTCGCCGGAAAGGAAGTTAATCGACATTCCGGCGAAACATTGGCACTCAATGTACCTGCAGATCACATTTCTACACTCCAGAATAAATGAACTGAACACCCCCAGCTTCTCAGGAAATCAACATCACAATTTAGCTCTCATAAGATCCACAGGATGATGTTCATTCTTGCACAACCACTTTAAGATACTGAAACAGGGGTACCATTAGCAAGAAACTGAAACAGGGGTACCATTGCACAACCACTTTAAGAAAGTGAAACAGGGGTACCATTAGGGCAAACTGACACAAATTCCCCATTCAAATAAGTGGAGATCAGGGCAAACCAAGAGAGCAATGCATCCACCTATTTGGGCTTAGAAATGTCAAATAAGAATGCACAATACTGCATCAACATAATTAATCTTGGCAGTTCATACTTGCTACATCAGATTTTCTGATGCAACTTATTCTTCTGATTAATACATTTTCTGATAAATAAGCTTGGAATACTTAGACTGAACTACTATATTATTCAAACACCTAAATACAAATAGTAAGCCTGACAACCTCTGATGCAACTTATTCTTCTGATAAATACATTTTGTGTAGCGTCATTGCTTGTACTGCACTTCGTGCAGTATGAGTTGCTATCACTCATCTTGTATTTTGCAATCCTACCTTATCTGGGTGCAAGATGCTAGAGACATGGAACTTCTGACTGACCCTAAAGGAAACATCCTGTTTACCCTATTTTGCGAAAACAAAAAAAAGCATTGGAAGGAGACTGCATTCTCCTGATCAAAACCTCAGACAGCGCAGAGCCTCCCTACGTGATTAATATGAGCCCAAGTTCAAACAACATGTGGGGTGCACAGAGCTGAACACATTATGCTAATGAAGGAATTGAGTTTAAATTAACTTGACATTTGGTTGAAATATCATAACAGGCACACACAAAGACAAAGGAAAACATGTTGCCATATCAGAACTAACCAACTGCGCGGTCTGACCATGAATGTTTGTATGGTTCCCTCATACCCTGTTTCTTAATAAGAGCTTAAGTTCAAACAAAATGTGGTGTGCACAGAGCTATGAACCCAAGTTCAAACAAAATGTAGTGTGCACAAAGGTGAGCACATTATGCCAATGGAGTAATTAACTAGACATTTTGTTGAAATATCCATAGCAGGTACATACACAAAAACAAAGGAAACATATTTCCATATCATACCTAACCGAGTAAATGACGCAGAACTACCACATTACAGTCGATGATGTCCGAAAACTACCAGCATTGGGCTAGGCGACACTTAACTACCCGTTGTGAGGTCAGGTCGAGACGCGCGGCACTGATTGGTCGAGTTTAGCGCTTAAGCCATTTGTTGGACGGAGAAGGACTAACAGCCGTTAGGGCACGTCTGTACAGCGAGTCAAACGCACCCGAATAAGTCCCTGACCGCACCCGACAGAGTCAAACGCATCTCCCTCCTCTGTGTCAATGGAGCGTGGAGGTGGCGGCGGCGGGGTGGAGGGGGACGGCGGAGCTCTGTTCGGAGGGCGCCCCCGTTTCGTTCTTGCTAGGAACGACTTCCGTTTCGCCGCCATCGCCAGTGATGCTGATGGAGAGGAGAGGGATTCCGAGGACGAGGAAAGCTCACCGGAGGAGCAGGACCCGCCGCCACCTTCTCCCTCTTCCCAGTTGGCTTGCTCGGTGGCGGGCAAGAGGCACACAGAGGATCCACTTAGCCACTACCAGTCGCCCAGCAGGTAATATTTATTTCCTTTGTCTTAATTGTGCGGACGATTTCATCAAGTGTTCTTGCTACCTTCTCTGCAATTAGTGACTCAATTAGTGATGAACACATGTTTGTGTTGTAGAAATAGGCCATCTGATGACATGTGGGAGCTGTATTTTCAATTCGATGGTGCGAAGTTCGTGCAAATCAGTATGCCCCGTAGTGACATTAGGTTTCTGAATTTACTGTCTGTCATGGAGAAGGAAGGATACGGCATGTGTGATTCCTTGTACTATGTAAAAGATGAAGGGGAGGGACTTAATGGCCTTGCTCTGATTGATAGCAATGTGAAGGTGGAAGAAATGGTTAGGAAGTATGAACATGCTAGGAAATTGGTTCTGACAGTAATGAGGGACAAGAGAAAGCTATCAATTGTGGTTTCTCCAGTGAAGCCCTTTGGGAGAGGCAGATCACCTGATGATGATGAAGTGGATGGTCATTATCCAGAGCATCCTTTGCAAACAGTGTCTCCTGTCTTTCCCTTGCAGACACAAACTGATGAAAATGAATGGGCACAAGAAGAAGCACAACAGGATGAAGATGATGATGGAGGAGAAGCATCTGACGACAGTGACAGTTTTTGGTATCCATGCAATTATTACTCTGTGGATGCTGAAGAAAAGAGGAGAAAAGAGGCAGAGGAACTTGAGAAGACAATTGCTGAGTTGAGGAGGAAGAGAGCTGATCCTTTGGAGCACTGTGAGGGAGAAACTGATGTTGAAGATATATTTGACACTCCAACTGTTAATTATGAGGACATGTTGTCACAGATGCCAGTGAAGAAGAAACCCAGGAGGCAGGGCCCTACTCTGAGATCACACTCCCAAGTAGAGGAACCTGTCAAGGATGAATGGGCTCCATCTGATGAAGAAGATGGCCTAGGTTTTCTTGCAGAGGAGGATGATGATGGACATGAGCCTGTGCCATTCAAGCAGCCAAAGGGAAGAAAAAGCAGGGCCAAGAAGCAACCAGAGAGGACGAGGTATGATGAAAACAGGGAGAATCCTGAGCAACAATTCACACCAAGACTTTGTTTCAAAGATGTTTATCAGTTTAGAGAGGCACTGGCAAGGCTGCACATTACTCAGGTTAGAAATTTCCACTATCACAGGAACACACCTGACAGAATCATTGTTTGGTGCAAACCTGAGAAGAAACTGCAGTATAAATGCAATTTCTATATGGTTGCTGCCAAGATCAAGCATGAGAACACATTCTGCATAAAGAAGATGCATTTGGAGCACAGTTGTCCTACTGAACCTAAAGATAGCAGAGTGGATTCTAGGTGGCTAAGCAATGCATATGTCGACAAGTTCAGATCAGATCCCAACACTTCCATCACAACATTAGTTGACAAGGCCAAGAAGGATTTTGGTGTTGATGTCCCTAAGAGGATGGCTTATAGAGCTAGGACTAGAGCAAGAAATGTGGTAATGGGAGATCACAAGAAGCAGTACCATAGATTAAGGGACTATTTGCAAACTGTTATTGATAGAAACCCTGGATCAAGGTGCATAGTTACCACTGTCACTGGACCAACTGAAGATGAGTTGGAGGCAATGAAGAAAGGGCAGCAGATATTCATCAGTGAGCAGCCTAGGTTCCATGGCATCTTCTTCTGTGTAAATGCTGCAAAGCAAGGATTCCTTGATGGATGTAGACCATTCCTTGGCTTGGATGGTTGCTTCATCAAGTTAACTACAGGAGCTTAGATATTGGCAGCAACAGGTAGAGATGGAAACAACAACATTTATCCAGTTGCATGGGCTGTTGTTGCAAAGGAAGACACAGAAAATTGGCAGTGGTTCTTGGAGCAGCTGAAAGAGGCACTTGGTGGTGAGCAGGGCAAATTTGGGTACTACACCATCATGTCAGATAGGCAGAAGGGTTTACTGAAAGCGGTAACCACTGTATTTCCAAATTGTGCACAAAGGTATTGCCTTAGGCACATATATGCCAACTTCCAGACAGCTGGTTTCAGAGGAGAAGACCTGAAGAAATGCATGGACAATGCAGCCTACTCTTACACAAAGCATGGATTTGATTTAGCTATGGAAGAGATGAAGAAACAATTTGAGCCTGCTTGGGCATGGCTGACAAAGATACCAGTGCAAACATGGGCAAGGTGGGCCATGGACACCAACTGCAAGACAGATTTGGTAGTTAACAACCTAAGTGAGGTATTCAACAGGTATATTCTAGATGTCAGGAACAAACCAATTGTTACCATGTTGACAGGCATATATGACAAGCAAATGGTTAGGCATGATGCAAAGAGAGAAGGAGCAGACAAAGCTCACTGGGAAATTACTCCTCACTATGCAGAGAAGCTGGAATTAATGAAGACTTTCTCCAGGAAATGTACTGCAATTAGGGCAGATGTTGGGCTATGGCAAGTGAAGAGTGGTGAGCAGACATATGAAGTGAACTTGGACAATAAAACTTGTGCATGCAGGAAGTGGGATCTATCTGGATTACCATGCAACCATGCTGTGAGTGCTATCTACAAAGCAAGGTTGCATCCAGAGGATTTTGTTTCACACTTCTTCAAGAAGGAAATGTACATTAACAGCTATACCCCAGTTTTCTTTCCCATTCCACAAGAACATGGCTGGACCAAGACACAAACACCTGACATAATGCCTCCTGGGTTCAAGGACCACATGAAGGGGAGAAGGCAGGAGAAGAGGAGGAAGAACAAATTTGAGGTTCCTACACCTAAAGTTTCATCTAGGATGGCAAGCCGTTAGGTGTGGGAACTGCAAGCTGCAAGGACACAAGTGGACAAGCTGCTCACAGCCTCTAAGGGCTGATCTAGTAATTAGGAAAAATAACCACAAGGTCATTTGCAATTCTACCTTTCCAATCCATGAATGAAGTTATGTACTGCTTTTCTAATTATATCCATTGATTTTGCAGTCAACTAGGAGAATGCCAGAAGAGGCTTCAAGTGCAGCAGCTTCACCAGGACCAAGTGCACCAGCAAGAGCTGCTCCAAGTGCACCAGCTTCACCAGGACCAAGTGCACCAGCAAGAGCTGCTCCAAGTGCACCAGCAAGAGCTGCTCCAAGTGCACCAGCAAGAGCTGCTCCAAGTGCACCAGCAAGAGCTGCTCCAAGTCATGCTCCAGGAATGATGGGCTACTTCACTGCTGGTGCTAATGCATCAGCTGGTAGAGATGCATCAGTTACTCCCCTGGCTACATCAAGGAACTATGGTGCACGAGGTCCAACTGATGAAGCATTTTAGATGACAATTGAGTGTTAGGCAGTGAACTATGTCAAAACTGCTATGTTGATGTCATTTTGGTTGGGGCAAAGTAGTTGCCAGTGAACTGCTATGTAATCATGTCACTTTGCATGATTCTTTTGTGTCAAACATCTATGACATGCTATCTGTCCTAATTTGAGTAATGAATGTGTCTTTCCATGATTCTTATGTGTCAAATATTTTATTTGGCTCTATGTTTTAAGATGGTAAGGTCTCGACATCGAGTCGAGACGATGTCGAAACCACCTCTATGTTTTAAGATGGTAAGGTCTCGACATCGAGTCGAGACGATGTCGAAACCACCTCTACTCTATGTTTTAAGATGGTAAGGTCTCGACATCGAGTCGAGACCTTGTCCAAAACAACTCTATGTTTTAAGATGGTAAGGTCTCGACATTGAGTCGAGACCTTGTCCAAAACAACTCTATGTTTTAAGATGGTAAGGTCTCGACATCGAGTCGAGACCTTGTCCAAAACAACCCCATATATTGCAACTACCTTACCATCATCTTATTGCAACAACATAGTTCACCAACATAAATCACACCAGGCCACCATTACATCAGCTGAAGCTAATATTGCAACAACATTGTTCACCACAATTACAATAACTTAAAATTCATTACAATCCAAGTCTACCGAATAGATAAAGTACATGCCAGGCCACCATTACAGTTCTTCTAGGTGCACAGCACCTTTAATTAACATACAAACACCCAATTACTCTGAGGCAATTTCAATGATCTTCTTCATCTTGGACCTGTGCTCTTCCTTCTGCTTCAGGAAATCTCCAATGATGAACTCCAGCTTTCTCTTGTCAGCCTTCACCTCATCCCTCTCCTTCTTCATCAGATCCCTCTCCTTCTTCATCAGGTCCATCTCCTTCTTCATCTGGTCCCTATCCTTCTCTGCCCTAATTCTCAGAACTTTGTGCATGTTGGAATGGTGTGCATCAATGAGCTTCTTCTGCTCTAGTTCTGCCCTTGCATCTATCAGAGCTTGTTCTGCTTTAGCCTTCAGAGCAAGTGTCATCTGCTTCTCACCTATCACTGTCTTCAGTTCATCTTGTGCCATCTTCAGATCCTTGTGCAGCTTGCTAATCTCATCATGCAGCGTGAACTTTTGTTCAAAATGCTCCAGAGCATCAGTAGTTCTACCATGCTTCTGAGCACCATGCATTTCCCAAAGTCTTCCCAATGCTTTCTTCAAGTTCATGGGCCATTCACCATCTATCCACTTCACATAATCACATCGACGCCCTTCCTACAGAAATCAATGGATATAAAAAATTTCTAAGGTACATATTATCTACTCCTACACAATTTAGATTACTGCACAGAGACACACACCTCCATATCACATCCAAGAAACCTCCTGCCAGTGTCCCATCCCTCGAAAGCCACAAATCTGCCAGCTACTTTGCGACATTTGCAGCGAGCAGCAGGTAATCCATCATCTGACCCGCAATACTCCGAGTCATAGATGGTATTCAGTGCCTAAACATTGCATTTTCATTTCAATCAGTGAAAGATCCCCAGATTTCCCACATTCCCCAGACCACAAGAGATGGGATGCAGAGAGAACTCACCGCATCGTCGCTATCCGAGCTTTGGTAGTCTGATGACTCTTCACCATCACCCCACGAGACCATCACCGGCGACGGCGAGCTCCAGGCGCTGGCGGCGGCGTGAACAGAGGAGGAAGACAGTGAGATGGGGAAAGAGTGAGCTGGGGCAAAGAAAATCGGCCTAAACGGCTATTTATTTGCCCACGCTGACGCCCTAACGCCGTCCCTCCTTCTCCGTCCAACTTTGCCTACATGGACATGGCTCAAGCGCTAAACTCGACCAATCAGTGTCGCGCGTCTCGACCTGACCTCACAGCGGGTAGTTAAGTGTCGCCTAGCCCAATGCTGGTAGTTTTCGGACATCATCGACTGTAATGTGGTAGTTCTGCGTCATTTACTCTACCTAACCAAATGCAATGTGCGGGCAGGCGAGGACGAGCTCGATTGTGAGCAGGCGAGGCAGCCGAGCTCCTAGGTGAGGAAGACGATCCGAGGAGCGGTGGATGCGGAGGCGGAGCGCTGTCCGCGCCGCGTCAGCGAGTGGCTGGGCGTCGCGTAGGCGAGCTGCTAGTGGCCGACGATGGCGGCCTCCTTCCTCCTGCTGGTGGCCGACGAACTGGTGGCACGGCGGCGGAGGTCTGGGGGAGGCGGCGACGGTGAGGAAGGAGGAGAGGGGAACGACGGTAAGGGAGAGAGGGAGGCAGGGGAGAGGGGCGCACCTGCGGTGGAGGGATCGACGGCGGCAGGGGGCAGCGACGGTGGCAGGGGCAACGACGGCGGCGGATCGACTGCGGCAGGGGCAACGACGGTGGCGGATCGACTGCGTGGTTGATTTGGCCGCGGGGAACGACGGCCACACGCCTAAGTCCTGGAACGCGTACCCCCGGCGTTTTTGCGAAACCGCCGGCGGTAATGTTTCAGCCACTTACAGGTGGGACCACGTAGATTTACCACGGGCGGAAACGACCAATTCGCCGGGGGTAACTAGTTTTTTTTCACAGGGCGCGCGATACACCTTTTGTTCTGTAAACCATATTGTTATTCAAAAACGAATCAGTAACGAGTGGTTCCACTCAATTGGGCATAGCTGCACAGCATCAGGAGTTCGAATCCCACAGGGCGCAAAAAAGCCACCCTTTTTTTATCCCTTTCCTAGACCTCTTTTGTTGTTTCTAGTCATTTTTAGAATATACTTGAAGGATAATTAAATTGCAAGACATAAATTTGCACTTTAATTCTTGAATGACTTCAAAGTCCTTTCGGCGACATCCGATAAAAAACCAAGACATAAATTTAGGATACACTTGAGAAGGACAAATGGTTGTTCGAGAGATAATTATTATAAATACACAAATGACTTCAAAGTCCCTTCCGCTTGGTCCTTGTGACCCCACCGGTATCGTCGCGACTCCTTGTGTACGGAGGAACACTTGACCTAGGTAGCATCGTCCTTCTTCTTCTTAGTGTGTAGGTTCTATCGTCTTCATCGGGTTCTTCCATCATTGGGTCTCCGACGAGGCCGTCGAAGTCTTGCTCGTCGGCAACTCCATCCATTCCGACGAGGGCCCTTTTTCCTCTCCTTACGACAACACGGCTGGGCCTTGACGAGTCAGTTATGAAGAAGCATTGCTCGACGTGCTTAGCCAATACCCAAGGCTCATTTTGCGCGGTGGGGTTCTTGGTCTTGGATTTGGGGGGCAGTCGCATGGTGGTGACATACGCATCTTCTTTTGTGACGTCCGTAGCCCATCTGACACGAAACATCGGTAGCTACTCCCCGACGTAGTCGAGCTCCCAGATTTCCTCGATCCTTCCGTAGTGCCTTTTCTTCTCTTCACTCGTGTACGATTCCATCGTCACACCCGAGTTCTGATAGTCGCTTCTGTTGTCTCTCTCCTCTCGTGGAGAATGTGTAACCATTGATGTCGTATTTCGATAAGTCATGAGGTTGGGGGCGGGCCCACAAGACAAGGCCAATATCATTTTGTCTACGCCGCTTGCCATTGGTGGGGGATTGGCATCAATCTGGTCTTTGAACCAGCTCGCGAAAGAGGAGTTGTGCGCTCTAAATACCTCTTCTTCCGTCATCGGCTTGTCAGTCCTGCTCTTGATCATGTTTATGTGCTGATCCACCCAAGGCTCTACCTCGTTCATGTGCTGTAGTGCTACTAAGTGGGCCCTGTTAAAGTCTGTTCTCCTATCATCTTGATCTGCGTCGAGTTCCCTCCTGCCAGTGTTGTGGCCTACTCCCTCGAATCTGCTGAGGTGCTTGTTGGCGGGCAATCCAACCGGATGTGGGTCGTCCTCGTTTAAATAATTCTTGCAGAAAGAGATGCACTCCTCGGTGAGAAAGCCCTGGACGATGCTTCCATCCGGATGTGCCCTGTTACGAACGTATCCTTTGATGAAGCCGTTCATTCTTTCTAACGCCATCATGTTGTGAAGGAACGCGGGCCCAAGATCCTCGATATCGTCCACTATATGCACCAGCAGATGGACCATGATGTCAAAGAATGCGGGCGGGAAGTACATCTCCATCTCGCATAGGATGGTGATGATCTCTTCCTGCAGCCTCCCGAGTTTCTTGACGGTTATCGACTTTCGAGTGATGACGTCAAGGCTATGAGGCGTACCGAGGATCTTCCAGTACGGCAAGTCCCAAAACACGGACCTCCTTTTCCATACCCCCAAGAGCGGCCCGGGTTCCTTTTTCTTTCTCTTGTCTCCTTTCTTCCGCTTCCGGATCTTTATCTTACTCGCCGGAGGGCGATCTTTCCAGCTTTTTCAACAGAGTATCTATCTCTTCGCCGCTTCTCCTAGGTGGAGGTCCCTCGACCTCATCCTTCCCATTGAACAGGTCTCCACGCTTCCTCCACGGGTCATTCTTGGGAAGCCACATTCGATGCCTCATGTAGACGGTTTTTGAAGACCCGGGATCCTTACCCAGTCTGTAAAAATGGCGTCTTTTCCATGCACCTCACACATGCCTTGTGTCCGTGGCACACCTAGCACGCGATATATCCGTATCCAAGATAGTCCTGCACCATCGTCAACAGTGCGGCTTTCATACGGAAAGTTTCTTGTCCGTAGGCGTCCCAAGTTTCTATCCCTTCCTCCCACAGAGTGACTAGCTCCTCCTTCAATAGCTCTAGATACAGGTTGATATCGCTCCCTGGCTGCGTCGGCCCTTGGATTAGCATACTCATGTGTATGTACTTCTTCTTCAGGCATAGCCATGGAGGGAGGTTGTACATCCATACAAACACGGGCCAGGTGCTGTGCTTGCTGCTTTGGTTCCCAAACGGATTGAGTCCGTCGGTGCTCGCACCCAACCTGATGTTCCTTGGTTCTTTCCCGAATTCTTCGTAATACTCATCGTCTAATGTTTTCCACCGGCTTGCATCCGAAGGGTGTGTTAGCACCGGGTTTTCAACCCGTTCCACATCACGCATCACCGCCTCCTTTCTTTCCGCGTGCCAGCGCATGAGCTTTGCTTCCTTGGGGTCCACGAAGTACCGCTGCAGACGGGGCGTGAGCGGGAAGTACCACACAACTTTTCGAGGAGATTTTCTTGTCCCTCTCTTGTATCGAGATTCGCCACACTGTGGGCATGTATCGAGATTGGCATGCTCGTTTCGATATATTACGCAATCACCGATGCATGCGTGGTATTTCGGTGCGGTAAATCGAGAGGGCACACGATTTTCTTGGCCTCCCGTAGGCTACCGGCACACGTGTTATCTTTAGGAAAGTGGATCTTCAAGTATCCGAAGAGTTCGTCCACGCTTGTGTCCGTCCATTTGTGCTTTGCCTTCATCTCCATAATATCGAGAGCGTATCTCAGACGGCTCTCCTCCGTCCCACGAGCTGCATCGTACAACGGAGTTCTCGAGTCTACCTCGAGTTGATCCAGCTTAGCCTTCCGTCTACCAGCGATTTTGGGGTCGGTCGATGTGTTGCTGAGAAGAAGTTCTTGAACATGACGGTCCTGCACGGCCACGGTTAGCGGGGTATTTCTACTCATGTCCTCGTCGGCCGCATGTTCTTCCCGGCCTTCTTGATCACCATCAACGTGTGCGCCATCCTCTTCAACCTCCTCTCCATTGTCGTGTGGGGCATCCTCTCCATCACCTTCGTTATCATCATCTCCACCATCATCATCTCCATCATCATCACCATCGATATCATCATCTCCATCATCACTCATCCACTGAGTATGCCCCTCCATGAAACTATACCCGAGCAGGTGTTGATTCACTATGCCCGAGAAGGGGTCAAACAACGATCCTAGCTTGCATCTTCGACAAGGACACATTATATCCTTTCGCTTTTTCGATACATGTCGGCCGTCGCGCGTTCCACGTATCTATCCACGACGCTTTCCCTCATCGCGATGACCATCGCCGCCTACAAGACAAGATAATTGATTACACCGCCGTCTCGGTTTTCACGGAAAAAATTCGGCATGACCTTTGCTAAATATTGTCATGCTGGAGTTCCAAAATTCGCCGGAACGGAAGTTAATCAACATTCCGGCAAAACATTGGCAACGCAATGTTCCTGCACGCGTAAACAAATGCAAAACAATGCATTTACATATATGGACCACCTTTTGCCACCACTAGTACTAGTGATATAACCGCGAATTTTCGCCAACACATGAACATTCCACTCATTAGTTATGTACCTATTAGTTGACGCGACGTCCAAAAGCACCGGAGAGACGCCACACGTCGACTTTATGCTCGAGAGATCTAGAGATCTAGAAATAGAGAGATCTAGCTAGATCTAGTGGAAAAGGTGGTGGGAGGAGATAGATCTAGATCTAGATCATGCAAATCATGCTAGAGGGGCTAGGTAGTGCATGATTTGCTCAAATACATCATATTTTATTGGTTGAAATAGCTAAAATGGGTGGGCGAATGAGCTAACAAGTGCTTGGGTTGATTTGCCATCACATATGGGTGTGTGAGGGTGGTGGTAGGTGGCTGGTCGTGCTAATTAAATGGCCAAGCCCAGGTTACCGCCGGTGCCTACAAGGAAGAATGCCAGCGGTAGGGCCCGTTACCCCCGGCGCTTCTGTGGCTAAACCGCCGGCGGTAAGTGTAGGATGGGTGGCCGCTGGGTGGCCCACCCTGCCACTCATTACCCCCGGCATCTTCTATTCGGGTTCGCCGGCGGTATAGCCTTCTACCTCCGACGCTTTGGGCCTAAACCGCTGGCGGTAAGTCCAGGCCCAACGGGGACCCCGCAGCCCATTATATCGCCGGCACCTTCGTGCCCTACTCGCCGGCGGTAACGCATGCACCCCCGGCGACCTCCATTCGAACTCGCCAACGGTAGGGTTAGGCACCCCTGGAAGGCATTACCGCCGGCATCTTCTACCCATACTCGCCGGCGGTAAGGAGTGCTGCTATAAGGCTTTCCCTAGTAGTGTAAGTATAGACGTTTAAACATCAGAGATCCTAATTGGCTCATTTTTATACCACAATTGTCAGTATATATCTCTTAAACAATTGTGCTCTATACCATAATTGCTAATGTATCACATCAGCCTATGTTCTGAATTGCAACTCCATTGAGTTATTACGTCTTTCTTAATTGTAAGAAATATAGAATATTTTGGACTTCAGTCCATTGAGTGTTGCCATATACTTAGTGACAATTACAAAGAATGGCGCTGCAAAGCGCGCTAGGTCCATCTAGTACATAGTGCACTAGCGCTCTTGTAGGACAGTAGGACACCACTGTCAGTTGAAGAAATAAAGAAGTAGGTACGTAATGTGCCTGTGGCCATCCATTTCTAGTGCGTGACGGGCGTCGTTGCTAGCTAACTTGTAGACTGGTCAGGGCTACTTTTTGTTCAATCCAGACGGCCTTGTACAAGAGCAACATGACGATCAGTCCAACTACTTCAAGAGGAGAATTGGTTTAAAGATGTGCAGTGAAATGCTTTGAAGATGTGCAGTGAAATGGTTTGGTACTCTAAGAGCATCTCGACGCATTTCGGACGTTCAAACGGACGAGTCGTGTCTGCTTGCGTCGGGCCAAATGGTTGAAATCGTCCATGCGTCCGTTTGCGTCGGGGGTGGCTCCAGCGACACGACGCATAATTTTTTTCATTCATGAAACCATAATTTGCATTAATAAAAAAAAACATAAAAAAAGCCAGAAAGGCGTGGTAAACATAGGTGTTGCCTACTGGTCGTTGTCGCTGACAAGGTCAATCAACTCTGGCGTCAGCCATGGAAGCTCGTACGCCGGCGGCGGAGGAGGTACCGCCGCATGGGCAGGAGGCTGTGGCCAGGGATCCCACGCCGGAGCAGCAGGCGGAGAGCGGTCGTTGGAACGCGTCGGCGTGGCCGGAGGAGTCGCCGGTCTCCCCTGCGCGAGCGCTGACTCGCGGAGCTGGATTGCGAGCCCGTCCCACAAAGCGAGCTCGTTGAGCTCGTCCTGCTCGCTGTTGGCCAGTGCCATGGCAATGACCTCCTCCTCGGAAATGTCCGGCGGCTGGGTCTCCGGATCCCGCGCCGGCCCGCCGTCGTCGTGGTCGTACTGTGCCATGGTCACGTCCTCGTCCTCGTCCTCGTCCTCTTCCTCATCGGCGTCCTCGTCCTCGTCCTCCTGGTCGTTCTCTTCTTCTTCTGCGGTGATCTCGCGCTCGAAGTAGTCTACGTCGGCGAGGTAGTCAGCTCGGCGGCGCGCGTCGAACTCCGATGACCCGAATGAAATCCAGTTGTAGGAGTTCAGCGCGCACGCCGGATCCTCCCGCAGATCCGGCAGCAAGATCGATCGGCGGCGGCGCACCTCGTCCCGCCGCTCTCGCCCCTCGCGCGGCACGGGGAAACTGGCACGCGCCTCGAGTTGAGGTACCAGCCCCCTCTCGGCAAGTTCGCGTCCGGCAATGGTACCGGCCGGTTTTCCTCCCATAGCTGCCCGCGCGAAGTCGACGCGGACGTACCGGCCGACCAGTGCCTTCTTGCCGGACCGCGAGCCGCTAGACTCGTGGTCATTCTTGGTCTTGCGGAACGGCCAGCATTTCTTCCCCATGGCGTCGGTGGGGTGGATACCGTGGGATGTGGCAATGGTTTGGTCGGGGAAATGGCCGCCGACAGCGTCCCTTTAAGAGGCTCGGACGCCATCTCGCCTTCAATGGCCTGCCACTGCAACGCCCCTCGCTGCGCACGCTCGCGGAAGCCGATGCGCGCCATTAACGCGGCCCTGCAAAGGCTGCAGCGCGCCGCTCGCAAGTAATGCCGTGGAAGACGATGCAGTTGTGTCCCTGCCAGGCGGGCTCGTGCGACGACCGAGCGGACACTTTGCGCGTCCGCCGAGCGTCCGCAGAGACGCAAACCTGGCCCTATGGGCCAGGTTTGCGTCTCCATGGACGGCCCGGTCACTATGCGTCGCCCCGCTGGAGGTAGTGCCAGACGCATTTCCTGTCACGCCGCTGGAGATGCCCTAAATAAATGGACCAGGCAAAGGACACAAAAGATGTGCAGTGAAATGGTTTAAAGATGGGGACCAGAAGACAAAGGCTGGATGCCAAGAGGGAGTAGTGATAGCTGCTGAGAAATAAACTAATTATAGGCCCAACTTGTGTGGCAACGTCATGTGTAGGTCTTTAGTACTTTTAAATGGCATGACATTGATGATCAGCAGGATTGAGAGAAACTTAGAATTTTATGATACTGGGGATGGAGATGGTGACATTTTTTAAGCAAATGCTCACAAGGAAGTGAATGCTAAAATGAGATGATGGACATAATCGAAGAAGAGGATGAATGTTGAACTAGATCATGAATATTTACATCTGACAAAAGAGAAGAGAAGAAGGAAGAACCTGTTTTTTCCAAACGACCAAATAATGGTCGGATTTCATTACCTAAGGATAACGAAACAGAGTATCATGTCCCAGGCATGAGAAAGCAAGAAACAGCTAAGTTTTTAAACTATCACAGTCGCCGCCTAATGCTAACGACACACAACAAAGAAGTTTAAAGACTGGCCCTAAGGCACAAGACCAGCAACACAAAACGAAATTCGAGCTACAAACTTAAAACCACTCCAGGTAAAGAGGAAGAACCTGCAGTGAATGAAATATGTACTGTAAATGATGTATCTGACATGAGTCACTACAGGTTCTTGATGATGAACTAGTATGTGCTCTCAATGAAATATGTACTGTATTTTTGTTGCATGGCAAACGACTGAAACGAGGTCGTAGTATGTACAACTAAGTTTTAAGCTGTTAAGTAGAAGGAAGAAGCAGAAAGAAACGAAAAGAAGACTCAAACCATGAGTCTGTCAGTCCACAGGAGAAGAGCTGTTTCAAGTTTGTTCGATCTACTCGACCATAGTCCCAGCTCTTCGCAAACAGAGCTTGGCTCTGATGGTTAGGTCCCTTTGGTGGAACCAGTCCACTCAGGTTCAAATTCTAGATTTGATCTAGATGTTTGCATTTACCTGGAATTATTTCAGGATTTAACCGGGAATTATTTCAGGATTTTACCGGCGCTATGCTATCATTGGTAGGTGACATGCCCTTCAACAGCGAGACGTCAGTGGTGACTTCGTCAACCTCAAGATATGCCGGCTCAGTCCCTCGAAGATGCTCATAGGGGTAGATTGTGCGTGCGTGCGTTTATAGGGGTGTTTGTACGTGCGTGTTTGTGAGCGTCTGCGTTGTATTCTGTTCTCAAAAAAAAAAAAAAAAAAAAAATAGTCCCAGCTCTTCAGCGGCTCCTGTGAGCAACCGTTGTAGAGTGGTCATCTTGTGGTTGAAAATTCTTCATTTCTCGCCCTCCAAAGCTGCAAGACATAGGGCCGCAAAGCAAATTGGCCATGTGTTTGAAACTGAAGTTTTCTGAACCTGTTCGAGGAAGGAGGCAATTCTGAACTTGTTCGAGGAAGGAAGCAATAGTGTTTGCTTCAGCGACTTGCACGTGCATCCCAAGCTTAACCCCCAAAAAAGCTGAGCATTCTCATAGTGTAACTCAATGTGATCGATTGGCTCGAGTGCCAGGCAGTGAATCACATCCAGCGTCCAAGAACCATTTCTTCACTGCCATATTGTCCTTTGTCTTGAGCCTCCCATTTTGCTGATATGCAAAGCCAGAGAAGAACTTTATGACGATGGAGTATTACTCGCCGCCAAATCCATTTTGCTGCTATCTATCTGGTCCCGCGATCGGAGAACAACTTGTCCTTGAGAAACCCATAACTCTCTAGTCGCTTCATATCATTCTTTTTCCAACGTAGGCAACTATTACGTCAAGCATGAACTGTTCAGTCTCAAATCTCGATCGGCGGCTAACTAACTGCAATCGGACGTACGTCCAAGCACAATTCTGTGAGTGTGATGTTGATAGGAGTAACTCGGTGTTGCATTGTTCTTTTATAAACATCCCCTAGGATCTTCTTCCCAACGTGAGTCGATCGCCATGGTTATCTTCACCCTCCTCCTCCTGCTTCTCCTCCCCTTCGTTGCTGCCCAATGGCCAGTGTGTGGCAATAGCGGCAACTACACATCAAACAGCACCTACCTAGCCAACCTCGGTCTCCTCTCGGCCACCCTCCCCAAAAAGGCTGTGTCCGAAGCCACCCAGCTCTTCGCCACCGACACCGTAGGCCATGCTCCGGATACCGTCTTCGCCCTGACGCTCTGCTACGGGAACACCACTGCCGAAGTCTGCGAGGGCTGTGTCGTTACCGCCTTCCAGGATGGGCAGCAGCTCTGTGCGTACAATAAGGATGCCACCTTTTACTACGATGAATGCATGCTCAGGTACTCCAACCAGAATTTTCTCAGCAACACTGCCGGCGATCAGAAATGGGCCATGCTCAGCAACTCTCAGAACTTCCCGACAAGTGCCTACTCCTTCAGGCTCTTCTTGTTCACACTTCTGAATAGCACGGGCCAGTCGGCCGCCAACAGCTCGACGAGGTTCAAGACCTCGCGCTTAGATGTCAGCTCCTTCCCGACGTTGTACAGCCTTATGGAGTGCATGCCCCACCTGACCGCCGAGAACTGCACGGCCTGTTTTCAGGTCGTGTCACAGCTGACGTTCCAGTACCTCGATGGACCGCGAGGTGGTCGAGTCCTCGGGACATGGTGTAACATGAGGTACGAGATTTACCCATTCTTCCGAGGGGAACCTGTGCTGCGTATCATCAACTTGGCCCCTGAAGTTCCGGCAATCAACAACACTACAGCAGAGTCTACGCCAGTTGCCATGTTTGGCTCGCTGTCAGTGCCACCACTTGCGGTGCCACCTCCAGACCCGTTGGTGCAAACGACTGTCGAGCAGCATGGTATGTAAAGTTCTCATCCTTCACACGGCACTTCATATCACGTAAGGAATTCTTTTTCATGGCTGATCCTACACATAGGTAATCTCCCGCTTACTAGGAAAACCAGCACCTAGATAACTTTTAATTAATATATGATAATTAGCTTGTTAAGTTTAACACGTAGTAGGATCTTTGGATTAGTAGACCTGAGCTCAGAACTAGATGAATAAAATTTATAAGTATAAGAAATAAATTAAGTCAATCAAAAAGAGAAGAATGTTCAAGGCAAGAGGAAATTTTAATACTCAACAGGTGAAAGAAATATGACGTTCAAAGGTTAAATAAAATTGGTGAAGTTTCCTTGTCAAATAGGGCCAAGGGACCAATGCTCAACAGGTGATGTTTGGTCGAGTGAGATGATCCTCAACCAATAACTGATCTCTAATTGTCTCTAATTTATATATGAGAACTATACATTTTTTGTTCCTTAGGACGCAAATCAAACAAGAGGGTGCTGTGGATTATTGCAGTGGCCGGTCCATTATTGTCAGTACTTATCTGCTCTATCTGTTCCGTCCTGTGGTTGAGAAGGTGGCGAAAAGGTGTTGTTATCGCGATTCAGTCACAACAAGGTTAGAAAAACTACCACATATTTCAGTACTCAGCCTTCAGTTTGGAGAGCAAAACTAACGGTGTATATTTGTGTGCCCTCTCAATTTAGGGAGGGTAAACTTACAGGACCAATCTGTCACAAATAGGCCGGAAGAAGACGAACTGGTTTGGAGATTGGAAGATAATAGTTCAGAATTCACTCTCTTTGACTTCGCTGAGATATTGCAGGCTACACAAAACTTCTCCAAGGAAAACATGCTTGGGAGAGGTGGTTTTGGCCCTGTCTACAAGGTAAGTGCTACAGACCAAAAGGATAACTAGATGAATTGTCTGAAATAGATTCACATCTTCCAAAAAAATAGATTCACATCTTTCCTTTTTTTTGCTCTGTTTGTAAATATTCTGGTTTTTCTTATATAATGAAAATTGCTGCACAGTAGGGATTTTTCCCTACTGTTTTTGCTCAAAAAAAAAAAATAGATTCACATCTTCCAAAAACTATAACGATTAGCTTAAATAAATCTTTGGTTTATCTGGTAATAACAAATGCATTCACGCGTGCATGCCAAAAACACATTTATATATGTACCCTAGCGCTATAATTATGGTAGCCTAATCTCTCAGTAATTTTCCTATGTGTGTTTAGTTTTTAAGCTACCTTGGAATATTATTTATATAAGTTCCAAAAATTGTATCACTATGAAATATGGAACCTTAATTCAAAAATAATAAAAAATCAGGAAACTCTTCACAAACTCGTTTATTTTGTCCTATTGGAAAACAGAGTGAAATTCATAAGGAAATATATGCAATGCAGTGAAATGGAATATTAAGTTCCAATACAATAAAATGGAAGTTATCATGTCATTTATCTTGTGCTAGCAACCTATGGCCAAAAGACGAAGTTGCACTCTTTCGGTTATATTATCGATTTTACAGACTAAAAAAAAGATACAACATCAACTTGATAAACATATACGTAGCTATAAACTCAGCTATATAAATTTATCTCAACGGAACAGGATTAGCATAAGCAACATCATATGGAGCCTTAAACTAGAAAGAAACAAAATCAGGAAACTCTCCATAAACTTGTTATTTTGTCCTATTGGAAAATAGAGTAAAATATAGAAGGAAATATAGGCAATGCAGTAAAATGGATACTAGGGCTGCATCTTGGATATGTGATGTTGGAAATAATTGAAGTACTCCGTATTTTCTCCCATGGATAGCATGCAAAACCCTCTTTTCCTGTCTTTTTGATACTACAAAATAATGCCTGGAGATTTTTTTTTTGTACATACTTCCAGGGCCAATTACCAGGTGGAATGGAGATTGCAGTTAAAAGGCTTGCCTCACATTCAGGACAAGGTTTCACGGAGTTCAAAAATGAAGTTGAACTTATTGCAAAACTACAACACAATAATCTGGTCAAGCTGATGGGATGTTGCATTCAGGGAGAGGAAAAACTTTTGGTGTACGAATATTTGCGAAATAAAAGCTTGGACTTCTTTATATTTGGTATGCATAATGTTTTTTAACAAAATTTATATTGCATTTTTTCATACTAAAAATGCGCTCTCTAATATGCAGATAAAAACAGAACAGCTTTGGTTGATTGGACTAAAAGACGTGTGATAATCGAAGGGATAGCCCAAGGTCTTCTGTATCTCCACAAACACTCTCGGCTGCGCATTATACACAGAGACCTTAAGGCCAGCAACATTCTGTTGGACCAGGATATGAATCCTAAAATTTCTGATTTTGGCCTAGCAAAAAATTTCAGCTCTAATGATACTTAAGGAAGCACAAAGAGGGTAGTGGGAACATAGTAAGCATATCTTTCAAATTAATAAATCACCCCATAGCTACTGCCTACAATACTATTTATTAGTTGATCAATCAAATTGTAAGTTTTGATATAATATTTTCCGTGTGCTTCCCTCATTTCAGCGGTTACATGTCTCCGGAGTATGCATCTGAAGGCATTTACTCAATCAAATCTGACGTGTTCAGCTTCGGTGTGTTACTTCTTGAGATCCTTAGCGGAAAAAGGAATTCTGGTTTTCATCAATATGGAGACTTCCTTAACCTCCTTGGATACGTGAGCATCTTCCTAACTCACACACATGAGTGTATTATTCTGTAGACTGAAGTGATTTTTTTTTCATGGAGATACATTCCTGCTTTTTTTAGTCATGGCAGGTCTGGGAAGGAGGAAGCTGGCTTGAGCTTATAGAATCATCAATTGCCAATGAGGTCCATACATCAGAGGCTAGGAGGTACATTAACATCGCACTAATGTGCGTCCAAGAGAGTGCAGATGATCGACCAACCATGTCAGACGTTGTTTCAATGTTAAACAGCGAGAGTGTTACTCTTCCAGAGCCTAATACCCCAGCGTTCTTTAACCTAAGGTTATCAAAGGTACACGAATCATTTAGTGTGGTTGTTCCCTGCAGTTTTAATGATGTAACGATCACTGCAGAGCAAGATGGCAGATAGTTGATCACTTTGTTTCAGTTGTTACTGAAATAACTAGCAATGAGACTCGTGTGAGTTGTACAATAATCAAAACAAGACTCAACAAGTTTTAACTACTGTATCGTACCTAATATTTCTTCACTTGTTCAAGCCTAAATAAGCCAAACAAAGGCAGACATACCAAATGAAGTAGTTGAGAGGCACTTACTTAAGCAGCTGAAACAATTAGCAGTAACCACGGGTCCATTCATTCTGCTATGAGTAATGTTGCTTGAGAGACAAGTAGTCGATGGAACTATCCAGATACACGATCTTAGGTGCCGACTCCCGGCCATAGTAGGAACGACCTATAGCATAACCAAATTAGCTACATTTTAATAGTAACCCTTAAGTTGTAGAGGAAAAAGGCATAAGTTAGCTAGCAAGAGAAGCTTACCGATATCATATGGTTGGGCCAGAGGGCAACCAACGAATGGTTTTGACCGATTGTGATACGCCCCCTGAAAATCGGCAAAGAATAGCTTTGGGCTGATGTGCTTACGGCCACACCGCATACGCGAAACGTGATACCCAAGATCATGTTTCGCGTATTTCTGTAGAAGCTGCTCGATCCTTTTTTGGGCAAAGCTCTGGTGGTGAGCGTAGGCTTCCCTCTTCACCTGCAACACTTATTGAAATCGCCGGAGTGCACAAGAGATGCGACGCACCAGGCCAAAAGCCGCGCGACACCGTTCCGGAGTCAAGAGGGGCTGAGAACAGGCAGTGGCCGAGTGCTCTGCCGAGTGCCTGTGCATACACGACAGGCATATGGCTCGCGCCGGCTGACGCCCGGTTGATAGGACATGCTATTTTTCTTTATCTCTGGTTGGCCCCATTTCGTCTCGGCACCAGCAGGTCAGACCACGCGGTGCCATGCCCGCATTGTTCGTTGCCAGCAGGGACCAGTTCAGCATTCACACCTGCGGTGATCGACAACGACGATGCTCTATCAATCAAAGATTGTGTGCTTTCTTGCGCCGGTGTAGCACCATGACTACATGATGTCATGAGGGGAAATTGTTGGACTTGTCCGTCAGGCTCCCGTTCACTGGCGGCGAGTTCATGGATGACCGAGGACAGCGTGGTTTTTTGCGCTGGTGTGGCTCCATGAGGAAAGGTGACTTGGCCGGCAGGCTCCAGTTCTATGGCGGCAGGTTCACGACCGAGGTTTGCAAGCCAAGAGGCACCAGTTAACCGGTGCAACGACGTCCAGCGAGCGGCATCACGGACACTGGCGTAGGAGCTGCAGCAGCACCAGAGAGGAGTTATCCGCTGAAGGCGGAGTAGCGGTGGCCCCAGGTTTGCGCGGGACATCTGATGCACCTCCATCGGTAGGACTGGGAGGAGTACAACTACTGCTGCAGGCGCCGGCATGGCTTGGTTTGGCAACAGCGTTTCGAGAGTGGCTGCGGTCATGGCCTGCAGCAGGCGCCGGCATATGATGCAGCCGCTTCGGCCTTGGGGTGTTTATAAATAGCACGGCAGACGGGTCTTCTATAGAGTATAGATGGAACTCCACGTCTCCACCGTTGACGACTCAGGAGTTGATATATACTGTACTTCGTACCACAGGTTCACTACCTACCGTTCACCAGTGTTCACCGGTGTTCTCAGTTGTTGATTCAGGGGGATAAATCTAACCGGCAGTTGAGAATGGGCAGGAATACTCTACTTTATCCAGCTTTAAACAAGTGTAAATTCCAGCTACAACATGTACCATATCAAGAGAATAGCAATATTTCACGGGGCAGGCAGCACCCATACTCGAGAAAAGATAAGAGAAGAGACTAGTTACTTGTGTAACTTCAGATCTGCAATCGTGTTAACGCATATCCACCTGGCAATCTGGCATACTCAACCAACCTGGTCAAAAACAGGTTCGCCAGTAATTAGCTAACATGGTAGGAGTAATATGGACATAACAGGATCACAGATTTAAACCTGATGCACTCAGTAACTCTTTTGGGATGCTCTTGATCCTCCCAGAGTTCCAAGACCCAAACTCGGACCACATTGAAATATATGAATACACAGATGAACAAGGCAACTCAATGCTGGAAAGGATAAACTTTCATTCTATAGGTCTTGCAAGTTGCAAGATACGAGAAAAATACAGTGATGTTCATGACAATTCGACAGGTATTCTATCCTTTTCTAGGTTCCAGCAAAAAACCGAAATCTGTATGAGAGAGTTTCCTGTGACTAGAGGAATAGCACTCCCAGGAGCAGCCAAGGCATCGTAGTGACTTCCGATGTAACTCAGTGATAAGTTGCAGCAACTTCAGATCTCTTCTTGGACCTTCTGAACGCCAACCATCCTGGCATAGTCCACCCATCTGTTCATAAAGTTCACCAGTAAGTGATACTGTCATGGCAGGGACGACATTTCTAGCAACGGAAGTGTAACTTGTACTTACAGTAAGGAGCCCAAGAATGTGTTTCCTGTCCGAACGGCAAAGCACAATGCACTCAACAACAGCTTGTGATTATGTAGTACAGGCTCCAGCATCCTCTGCTCGATCACACCAGACAAAATCTGGTACCTGATGAAGTATGCACATTTCGTTTGTTATTATCAATAACAGTGCAGTGACCATTTGTGCTTTCGATTTTAGAGACTGGATTGTCGACAAATGCTAAATGCCTTGCTATGGTTGCCCATGTTAAACAACATAATGAATGCAATTGAGCATTTATTCTGCATATGTTCACCTGAGGTTACTAGAAACCGCCATGTATACACCATAGGCAGCACTAGTTGATAAAACTGGAATATCCTCAACTTCGTCATCAAGTTCTTTGTCAACAGCCTTCCTTGCTTTGATCAGCGCACTGGTGACACCAGTACCAATCTGGGAAAGATGGAATTTGCAAATATTACAGGGTTCCCATATCATCTAAGATTCTAGAGATCAGAGAATTAAGGATTAACGAACACAGTTATTAGACTGTTCCTTCCAGAACAGAAACATTAAATTCGGAAAAATTCCATGTCTGTAATTACAGCATTGTTTCTTCTAACTGAAAGCAGTACTCCTGCCAATTTCTTGAGAAAAAAAAACTTATTTAACCTAGGAAACACACTACCAGACAGTATGGCAATAGCTTTCTGGAGTTTCTGTTTTACCAGAGCATTGTCACCAGAAAATAAAACCTTAGAGGTAGCAAGCCCCTGCATACAATTTTTCTGGAGATCTGTTGAACTTCTACATAAAGTCCATACATATTTAGTCATGGAAAGTGGTTAGATCTTCAAGAAAATTAGCTCTCAATATTGTATCGGACGGATAATGCATTACCACATTGAAATTACTAGAATTGAAGGTTAATAACATGCATAGTTTATCCTAATGGAATCTTTTGTGCATATATAGTGATAATCGATTAATTTCGCATAGACATTTTTTTATTTTTCAAATTCTTTAGTTAAACTTCATAATAGGATTCGCTTCTAGTATTTGCTGCTCAGAGAAAAAAATAACACTGGCATTTTCGCTAACAAAAATTTAAGAGGTTGCTCGTGATGGTCACCAGTTCATCACAATACAGCTTTGTTAAGATGGCAAGCTTACCAGAGAAGCACTAGTTCCGACTACAAAAAGCTTCGCACCATTTCTCTGCAAAGGGGCCACAGGTGTTAGTTGACTAATAACACCAAATTTGAGGTCACAATGTGGGTATCAAAATAAAACACATAAAAAAGAATGTAGTTTACCACAATAGCTCCTAGCCTCTGCAGAAGTGAGAATGATCTTCCAGCCAAAGCAATCTGGAAAAGAGTTCACATTAGTTGTTTTAGCACAAAGGGACAGAGGTTAAAAGGGTGTATTCAAGTTGATAAGAAAGTCAAGTTTAGGTTACCTGGAAAGCATTGTCTGGGCAGTTGTGGAAAAAACTGGCAATAAGTCCAGCATTTTTCAAAAGTGGTGGTTGCAGAGAGACAGTTGGTGCAGGAAGATAGACAAGCATGAAATCTGCGACGATTGCCATAACCTGGGTAGCAAAAGAAGCAACTGAATTAGACTGTGTTGCAAATGATTTGGCAGTATTAATACTTACACTGGAATCATTTAACATCAGCTAGTGAATTACATCATCAATTGAAGAAAAAAAAGCGAAATCAGATAATCTTTTTTTTCTAAATCTTAACAGGACAGTTCCATAAGCACCAGAGTTCTGTAGGTACATTTGGGATAGTTTTAAAAAAATTCTTCCGTGCTTGATTATTCTTTTACATTTAACAAGATAGGAAGAATCAGTCCCATGAGACAAAAAGAGATGATGCAAATCTCTTCCGAAACCTGCAATTATTGCAAGAAGGCCTCCCTCCATAACCAGCGGTAAACATAGCCAAGTTTGTTACTCGCATGGAGTTAATAAAACAAAACACCCTGCTGATGCTAGCAAATCAAGCAGATAAAGTAGCTTCATTCTAGATGTTCCAAAAAAAAAAGTATCATCGCATTATAAGATTGAAGCTCGCATGGTTTCAGTTCCAACTTTGTGTGGCTTCTGCTAGGATCATAGTTGAGTATTTTTCAACTTATGTGGTAATGCATGCAGTCTGAGAATTATGAGAGCAAGGGCAGTATTAAAATCGTGACAAGATGGAATCTGAACACTTGCAGGAGAGCATACATCAACTCTGTTGACCATGGTTTATCAATATTAGACGGATTACTGCACTTAGTGACAAGCATTATTGTCATATAGCAGCAAGTAGGATTTTGAAACAAAGTTGACATTGACTAATGAATGATCATATAAGACAGCTTGATAGCCCGATTCACAAAAAAAAAAGACAGCTTGATGATACCATACTGTGTTCCTGCGCTTGGTTTGGTATTTTGATTTAGAAGGGTAAAGGTTATGCGAGTAAAGATATAAAAAATTGTCTGCATTCTGTATCAGCTGTAAAATTAGTAGTAGCAGAAGCATGTGTACCACATCAGAGATGACGATGTCCAGCTCGTTGACGAAGTTGTCCCCTCTCTTCTGAAGCTCCGCCGCAGTCTGAACAAAAAAAACAGAGCAGGGCAGAAAGGGTCAGATGAGCAGCATTACGCAAGAGAGGAGATAATCCAACCTCACCCAAAATAAACCGTGATTCCATTTTTTTTCCGAAGATCAAAACAAGATATGATAAGGAAAAAAAATCGAAAGCATCGATGATGAATCCACGAGCGATCCGTGTGAGGGCCGGCCGGACCTTTGCGATGACGCCGACGCCGCACTCCATGGCGAGCTTGGCGAGGAAGAGGTCGTCGGCGAGGAGGCGCTCCCTGAAGCCCCTGAACTGGAGGAGCCAGCGGAGCAGCGGCGAGGCGTCCATGTCGGCGAAGCGGCGCACGATCTCGGCCGTGACGCGGCCGCCCTCGATTGCAGCGGCGAGGTCGGCGGGCAGGGTGTCGAGCTTCCGGCCGACCTGCGCGAGCACGAACAGGGCCTCCCCGCGGTTCCCGTCGGAGGAGTCGCCGTCGTTGTTGCTGTCGTTGCCGTCGTCGCCATCTCCGCCGCCGGTGGTGTTGTTGTTGCCGTCGTTGGAGGAGGGGAGGGCGAGTGGGAGGGGAGGGAGTTGCGGGCGGGGAATGCGGAGGCGGAGGCGGAGCGGGAGGGAGCGGAGGAGGGGGAGGCGGGAGGGGTTGAGGCGGCGGTGGAGGTGGAGGTGGCCGAGCGGGTGGTGGTGGGCGGAGAGGGCGGAGGAGGAGGAGGGCGACATTGGGGAGTGGAAGGCCATGGCGGCGGCGGCGGGAGGGGAAGGGAATGGGGGGCGCCGCGAGGGAGGCGGCGGCGTGGGCGTGGGGTGTAAAGAAGGGAGGCGGGCGGCGGGTTTTTGGTGGGCGCGCGGCGGAGGCAACGAGGGCGGCGGGTGTTGGGGCGGTCGTCAGACCTGTCAGCGAGGTTTTGGTTGGCTGGCTTGGACTTGGGAATCTACGTGATTCCACCGACGGCGGCGATTGGTTCCTCACACGCGGGGAAGCGGACCCACGCTTTTCCCGTTGGTTACGGCGTCGCGGGCTGGGCCTCCTGGGTGGGTAGCGACACTAACTAGACCTGGCCCATTCTATTGGTCTTTCTTTTTATTTGTTTTACCTTTTTTGGTTTCTCGGCCCGGTGGTTTCTTCTGGTTTTTTGGTTTTCACCGGTTTTATTTTGTTTCGATTGTGATTTTTTTGAAATTTTTATTTATTTTTGAATTCTTTTTATTTTAAACCTTTTTCGGGTTGGAACATTTTTGTTTTTGAACAATTTTTTATTTTTTATTTTGATTTTTTAATTTTTTTTAACATTTTTAAATTATGAGTTTTTTTTAGGTTTTAACTATTCCAGATTTAAAATTTTAAAAAACTTAACACTTTATTAATCTGAACTATTTTTAATTATGGGATTTTAAAATTTGAATCTTTTTTATTTTGAAATTTTTAATATTTTTTAAAAACTGAATATTCTTTTAAAAAATAACTTAGTAGAAATGATACGGCGTGATTAGTCGCGGGTTGTTTGGTGATCCTTTCACGGTACGATTTTACTAGCACCAGAACAAATACGCCAACTCCTATCTCACGATCCAGTCGATCAGCAGCAAACAATTCAGTTTATCACTAGTGGCGCTAGCTCCAGGACACTAGCGATTAATGAAACAGAAAACTCAAACAGCAGGTTTACAATCGTGGCGATGCAATCCGGCCGAAACAACAGGCAAACCTCTTCACAGCAAGGGAATCACATGGACGATCTTCAGCAGATCACGTACTAATTAGAGGATCAGCTCCTACAATCTTCACGCATAGGAACAAACCACGATGGGTTTCAAACTCACGTACACCAGATTGGCCGCCGGAACAAACACATGGCGATTTTCTGTATATTTCTCAACTTGAAAATAACTTCTCTAGGGTTTTACATGACCCACCTAATACTTATATAGTAGCTGACTGCAGAACCTAGGCTAGGCCCAAAACACAACGTAATAAGACTCGTATAATAATTAGACTCTAGGAGCAAAAGAATGTCAAGCCTTTTACATCTCCGCATGAACATGGACTCCCAAATAACTAGTACATGCATGGCAGGGTATCAACTAGCTCAGCTCTATCATGCATGTACGAGAAGAAATAAAATAAGCTTAGATTTGCAACCCTTTCAGCATTTGAGTTGGCTTCTAGACTTGAACTTTGATTGCACCTACCATTACGTAGCGACATATATGGAGTTCTAAACTTAGGCTCTACTTCATCTGCTGGTGCAATCTTGATAGGATTTTCTCCAACGAGAATTAATAGATGCTTCTTATCAGTGTGAGAAATAATATGACGTCTGGCAGGCACCACATACTTTGCGGCTTTGATAGAAATATCAGTTGGAGTAAACTTGACCGCATCAAGAAATCCGCAAGAAAATCATAACAGTAAACCATATAGGCCTTATTGTGCGTGCGAAGGAAGGTAGCAAGGGTAAATGGGCCAGCCCAGCTCAACCTTTTCTCCTAGCGGAACTTTGCTTCGGGGCCATAATAAGTGATACTACCTCCATCCCAAAGTTTAAGTCTTATATTACTTTTAGAAAGTTAAACTTTGTCAAGTTTGACTAAGTTTTTACCAAATATCATTAAAATGTAAAATACAAAATCAATATCATTAAATAGATAATAAAAATATATTTTCATATTTGTTGCTAAATTTTTCTAAAAGTTTGGTCAAATTTTCTTGGTTTGACTTTTCGAAAAAAACATATAAGCCTTAAACTTTGGGGTGAATGTAGCATTAAATCTTACGTTTGACTACACAGCAGTCAATCGCTGTTGGCCAGTTCAGATATCCCATATTTGAGAAAACGTGTTTTCCCACTTTCCGAAACATCAATCTCGGGTTGGACTAGATGAGTGCCAAAACAGAGCATCTCCAGTCGTGTCCCTCAAAAAGCGTCCGGCACAAATGATTTGGGGTACGTTTGGGACCGCGCCGGACAAAAAGAGACCAAAAATTTGTACAAAAAAGAGGCCCTTCCCAGCCGTGTCCCTCAAACAGCGTCTGGATGCATGCATTTTAATAGAAGGGACCACCCCATGTGGGAAAAGTAGGTGAGAGAAAGTGTGGGGAAAGAGATTAGCATGTGGGGACTAGGGGCTGCATGCATGCGTTCGGATGCTATTTTTGTGTCCGGCGTCCCCGGTAGAGACTCTATGCATAGAGTCTCTACCGGGGACGCATAGAGTCTCTACCGGAGACGCCGAACACAAAATGAGGCGCTAATTACCTTTGGGGGACGCGACTGGACAGTGTTTTCCCCATTTCTTGTCCGCGGTCCCCCAAACCTCATTTGGGGGACGCGACTGGAGATGCTCTAAAAAAGCAATCCTACCTAACTAGAAATCGCCATATCGGAGTTCGTTCTTCCTCCCCTAGCTTCTCCACCGCCACCGACGAGAGCATAAAGGGAGGAGAACCCCACCTCCATGATTGAAGCCACATAAGTAACACAACCATATGGGATAGTTCCCAGTTCCTGCAAAAGTAACACAGTTGCGGCACCTTCATCTAGATGAGGCCAATAAAGTAACGTGGGTAAACATGCCTAAATCTGCTACCAAATTAACCCAAATCTTGCTCTTGTTGTTATCTTGATTTTATCACATAAGTTATGATCGACTATAGTAGGATGAAACTCATATGTTCTTGCAAGAATTACATCCAAGAACCATAAGCAAAAAAGTAACACACGAACACACCAAATGTCCATGTTTTGTTCAAATTTTGCCAAGAATGATGGAAGTAGAACCATGTACCCACATGAGTAGCCCTCAATAGCAAACTAAATACATGCTAGTGTTGATCTTGTAGACAATAGAAAGTAATCTCTTTTGTAAATGTGTGACCATTAAAATCTTGAAGATTGATGTTGGTAACAACAAGAACAAGATGGAACATGTAACATACATGCAATGAACAAAAGGTAGATCAAAAGAACTGTTGAACAGTGTGTTCTCAAGAACATCTGAAAACTAACCTGTCGTTGCCTATTCGACGATACCTCGAAGGAGGGATCCTCACGAAGGGGAGAAGAAGTAGGGGCCATAGGGCGGAGAGTCCTCGGGACGGTGGTACGCGATTTACCCAGCTTCGGAACACCTGCTCGACGACAGGGTCTAATGCTGCTTGTCTGGAATTATATGGGCGCTTTCGCGTTGTTACAATGAGTTGTGGTTGTGCCTCTAGGGCTCCCGGGATCCGGCTTATAAAGGCGCACGGATCTAGGGTTTACATGGAGAGTCCTAGCTGGAATACAAGTTGCCTAACTACGGTACAATGTCTTGCTGTGAACGTCAAGGATCCGCCTTCCATCTATGTCGTACTGGATCCGGATACCTTATGGGCCTCCACAGATCCGGCCTCCTTCGTAGGTCGGTTGGGATCCGGCTCCCTGCTTCTGGGCTGGACTTCATCCTTCATGATCTACAGCAACTGGGCTGCCCGATGGGCCACATGCCACACCACCATCTGTGGGCCACCCGGGCTTGCCGGATCTAGGCCATGTCGTTGATATACCCATAAAGTATACCCACAACAGTAGCCCCCGAAGTTCTCCGAGATTCATCATTCTTCCGACTTCATCTAACTTGGATCCGAAGAGAATCTTGAAGAGCTTCCAAAACTTTCTTGTTTCCGACTTCAATCAACCGGAAATCACTTGCTTTTATTCAACGGTATCTTCATCAGATTTCTCGCGTACGTTGCACTGAACATCCTTTTTTCCCGCGCTAAATTTTCGCAGATGCAAATCTGTAACCGAAAATTTCGGAGCTGCTCAGTTCTAGTTACCGCTGCCTCGATTTCAATGTTTTAACCTAAGACACGTGGCGGCCATCCAACGGTGTGACCGTTCCGTTTCCGCTGTCGGATCCGGCTCACGAATCTCCGCGCGTGGCCTATAAATACCCGCCGCGACGGTAAGTTCTTCATTCATTTCACCGCAATTCCCACTTCGTCTTCTTCCTCCAGCCGCACCGCCGATCGGATCTCATCTCCGGTGAGCTCACTCATGGGAAGCTTCGTCCGCCGCTACTCCAAGGTCATCCTCGACCCGAGATCACCACGGTTGATCGGGAAATCCGATCCGCCACCGATTTGTGGTCAAGCGGAGATCAACGCACCAAGTCCGACGACCCCTTCTTCGCCGGAGCGACGGGGAACCGCCACGCCATTGAAGGTACGTTCGCCGGACTCGTGGAAGAAGAACTATAGATTAGCTTAGTTTCTGGCTACTCAAACAGTTTCATCACATGCATGCAGCCGGAACCATGTCAACTAACTCACCTAGATATACTGATAGTTCTCCCAATAGTCCGAACTCCAGCTCAAAAGAACCAAGTTACTGATGACCCACAAGTATAGGGGGTGTATCGTAGTACTTTCGATAAATAAGAGTGTCGAACCCAACGAGGAGCAGAAGGTGTTGACAAGCAGTTTCGATGAAGGATTCACTGTAAATGCTCACAGACAAGTATTCGTGGGGTTTTGATATAGCGGATAAATAAAGTACGAGTAAGTAAAATGCGAGAGAAATAATTGCAGCGAGTGGCCCAATCCTTTTTAGCACAAAGGACAAGCCGGTTTGTTTACTTATAATGACCAAACGTTCTTGAGGACACACGGGAATTTAGTCTAGTGCTTTCGCTTCCTACAGCTGATTAATCTTCATTGTTTTGATAAGTGTTGTGTGGGTGAACCTATGCTAATGCACCGCCCTTCCTAGGACTAATTCATACTTGTGGTTATACCCCTTGCAAGCATCCGCAAATACAAGAAAGTAATTAAGATAAATCTAACCACAGCCTTAAACTCTAAGATCCCGCTATCCCTCCTCGCATCGATATACCAACGGGGGTTTAGGTTTCGTCACTCCGGCAACCCCGCAATTAGCAACCGAATACAAGATGCACTCCCTAGGCCCATAAATGGTGAAGTATCATGTAGTCGACGTTCACATGACACCACTAGAAGAATAACACCACAACTTAAATATCATAACATTGAATATTACTCAACCATAATTCACTACTAACATTTAGACTTCACCCATGTCCTCAAGAACTAAACGAACTACTCACGAGACATCATATGGAACATGATCAGAGGTGATATGATGATGAATAACAATCTGAACATAAACCTTGGTTCAATGGTTTCACTCAATAGCATCAATAACAAGTAGAAATCAACACCGGGAGAGTTTCCCCTATCAAACAATCAAGATCCAACCCGAATTGTTACAGCGGTGATGAGGTGCAGCGGTGGAGATGGCGGTGATGATGATGGAGATGATGACGATGGTGATGGAGATGATGTCCAGCTCGATGACGGTGAGTCGGTGACGATGGCGTCGATTTCCCCCTCCGGGAGGGAATTTCCCCGGCGGATTCCTGCCCGCCGGAGAGCTCTTTTCTCTCTGGTGTTCTCCGCCCCGCAGAGGCGGCTGTGACTCTTCGCGACTATCCTCTGGGGCTTAGGTTTTCGGGGCGAAGACGTACGCGAAGAAAAGGAGGCGAGAGGGGGCTGTGGGCCTCCTCCTCACAGGGCGACGCGGCCAGGCCTTGGGCCGCGCCGGCCTATGAGGTGGGCCCACCTCGGGTCCCCTCGGCTCCCCTTCCGGCTCCCTTCGACTTCCGGAAAAATAGGAATTTTCATATAATTTCCGTCAACCGTTGATCTTCCGAAATATTGCATCCTGACGGTGCTTTTTCCAGCAGAATCCTGGCTCCGGTGCGCGATCCCCAGATAATCATGAAACATGCAAAATAGATGAAATAACATAAGTATCATCTCCAAATATGAAATATATCAATGAATAATAGCAAATTATGATATAAAATAGTGATGCAAAATGGACGTATCAACTCCCCCAAGCTTAGACTTCGCTTGTCCCCAAGCGAAACTGAGCTCAGTAAACAAGACCTCATGTTTATGGAGTGAAGAGTCGATAAATAAAATACGGACAAGAAGCATCATATTAACTCACACAAGACATTCTAGTGAACAACTTCCTCATATAATTCAACTTGAAGCAAGTAAAAGGAAATCACAAGTAAAGGTGCATAGGAAATCATAATTGGTGATGGCAAACTTCGTTCTTGGTCAAAGAACAGTTAACAGATTATACTTATCTATCGAGCGGAGCTCTTATATTAAAGCTTATATAGCACAACTTGCATACTCAATCATAATAATCTCTTCATAATCATTGATAATCTTCAAAGCTATATTCATCAGATAAAACTTGTACTAAACAAGGAAGAATAAAAGGCATGATTAAATATATCACAATATAGATGGTTGGATCACAACAACTCAAATGCTTGCTTAAGATGGAGGGAAATAGGTTTTACTGACTCAACATAAAGTAAAAGATAGGCCCTTCACAGAGGGAAGCAGGGATTAAATCATGTGCTAGAGCTTTTCAAGTTTTGAAATCATATAGAGAGCATAAAAGTAAAGTTTTGAGGGGTGTTTATTGTTGTCAACGACTGGTAGTGGGTACTCTAACCCCCTTGCCAGACAAACTCTCAAAGAGCGGCTCCCATAAAGTTTTCTTTTTGGTTGACACTCCTTCCAACCTTTGCTTTCACAAACCATGGCTAACCGAATCCTCGGGTGCCCGCCAACAATCTCATACCATGAAGGAGTGTCTTTTTATTTTAGTTTTATTTAGATGACACTCCTCCCCACCTTTGCTTTCTCAAGCCATGGCTAACCGAATCCTCGGGTGCCGTCCAACAATCACATACCATGGAGGAGTGTCTATTTGTAAAATTACAAAAGTTAATTAACTTGGGACTGGGAACCCCATTGCCAGCTCTTTTTGCAAAGTTATTGGATAAGTGGATGAAGCCACTAGTCCATTGGTGAAAGTTGCCCAATGATACGTCTCCGACGTATCGATAATTTCTTATGTTCCATGCCACATTATTGATGATATCTACATGTTTTATGCACACTTTATGTCATATTCGTGCATTTTCTGGAACTAACCTATTAACAAGATGCCGAAGTACCGATTCTTTGTTCTCGCTGTTTTTGGTTTCGAAATCCTAGTAAAGAAATATTCTCGAATTGGACGAAATCAACGCCCGGGTTCCTATTTTGCCCGGAAGCATCCGAACACACGAGAACCGCCGGAGAGGGGGCACAGGCCCACCAAACCATAGGCCGGCGCGGCCTAGGGGTGGCCCGCGCCCCCCTATAGTGTCGGCGCCCCTTCGACCTTCTGACGCCGCCTCTTCGCCTATATAAAGCCCCTGGACCTAAAACCTCGATACGGAAAAACCACGGTACAAGAAACCTTCCAGAGCCGCCGCCATCGCGAAGCCAAGATCTGGGGGACAGGAGTCTCTGTTCCGGCACGCCGCCGGGACGGGGAAGTGCCCCGGAAGGCTCCTCCATCGACACCACCGCCATCTCCATCAACGCTCGCTGTCTCCCATGAGGAGGGAGTAGTTCTCCATCGAGGCTCGGGGTTGTACCGGTAGCTATGTGGTTCATCTCTCTCCTATGTACTTCAATACAATAATCTCATGAGCTGCCTTACATGATTGAGATTCATATGATGATGCTTGTAATCTAGATGTCGTTATGCTAGTCAAGTGAATTTTACTTATGTGATCTCCGGAGACTCCTTGTCCCACGTGTGTAAAGGTGACAGTGTGTGCACCGTGTGGGTCTCTTAGGCTATATTTCACGAATACTTATTCACTGTTATGAATGGCATAGTGAAGTGCTTATTTATATCTCTTTATGATTGCAATGTGTTTTGTATCACAATTTATCTATGTGCTACTCTAGTGATGTTATTAAAGTAGTTTTATTCCTCCTGCACGGTGTAATGGTGACAGTGTGTGCATCCGTGTTAGTACTTGGCGTAGGCTATGATTATGATCTCTTGTAGATTGCGAAGTTAACTATTGCTATGATAGTATTGATGTGATCTATGCCTCCTTTCTTAGCATGAAAGTGACAGTGTGCATGCTACGTTAGTACTTGGTTTAGTTGTGTTGATCTATCATGCACTCTAAGGTTATTTAAATATGAACATTGAATTGTGGAGCTTGTTAACTCCGGCATTGAGGGTTCGTGTAATCCTACGCAATGTGTTCATCATCCAACAAAAGAGTGTAGAGTATGCATTTATCTATTCTGTTATGTGATCAATGTTGAGAGTGTCCACTAGTGAAAGTCTGATCCCTAGGCCTTGTCCCTAAATACTGCTATTGCTGCTTGTTTACTGTTTTACTGCGTTACTACTGCTGCGTTACTACTGCTTGTTTATCGTCCTGGGCAAAGCACTTTTCTCGGTGCCGTTGCTACTGCTTATTCATACCACCTGTATTTCACTATCTCTTCGCCGAACTAGTGCACCTATTAGGTGTGTTGGGGACACAAGAGACTTCTTGCTTTGTGGTTGCGGGGTTGCATGAGAGGGATATCTTTGACCTCTTCCTCCCCGAGTTCGATAAACCTTGGGTGATCCACTTAAGGGAAAACTTGCTGCTGTTCTACAAACCTCTGCTCTTGGAGGCTCAACACCGTCTACGAGGAAAAGGAGGGGCGTAGACATCAAGCTATTTTCCGGCGCCGTTGCCGGGGAGGAAAGGTAAAAGGCACTCATACTCCGGTTCCGGAGTAACGGTACTTTTATGGCGCCATTGTGTTTGTGCTCGAAGCTATTTCCTTTAGATCCTGCAATTGCAACTTTTTGTTTCTTGTTTACACTAGTTAGGCATAATGGAAAACAACAAAAATATGAGAGATCTTTATGAACTTTATCTTGAATTAGGACATGATGTGTTTGAAGAGAGAATTAAAAAACCCATGGAACTTTATATGCATACTAATGGGAATGTTATTAATATGAATGCTTTGAACACTATTGTTGCTAATGCTATGGAAAATTCTAAGCTTGGGGAAGCTGGTTTTGATGAGCTTGATCTTTTTAGTCCCCCAAGAATTGAGGAGAAAATTTACTTTGATGATACTTTGCCTCCTATTTATGATGATTATAATGATAGTAGTCTTTTGTTACCACCTGTTATGGAGGATGAATTTGATTATGATTACAATATGCCTCCTATATTTGATGATGAGAATAATAATGATAGCTACTTTGTTGAATTTGCTCCCACTAGTACTAATAAAATTGATTATGCTTATGTGGAGAGTAATAATTTTATGCATGAGACTCATGATAAGAATGCTTTATGTGATGGTTATATTGTTGAGTTTTCTCATGACACTACTGAAAGTTATTATGAGAGAGGAAAATATGGTGGTAGAAATTTTCATGTTAAAACACCTCTCTATATGCTTAAAATCTTGAAGTTGAGCTTGTCTAGTTTTTCTATGCTTGTTGCATTATGCTTCTTGAACTTGTTTATTTACAAGATTCCTATGCATAGGAAGCATGTTAGACTTAAATGTGTTTTGAGTTTGCCTCTTGATGCTCTCTTTTGCTTCAACTACTATTTCTTGCGAGTGCATCATTAAAACTGCTGAGCCCATCTCAATGGCTATAAAGAAAGAACTTCTTGGGAGATAACCCATGTGTTATTTTGTTACAGTACTTTGTTTTATATTTGTGTCTTGGAAGTTGTTTACTACTGTAGCAACCTCTCCTTATCTTAGTTTAGTGTTTTGTTGTGCCAAGTAAAGTCGTTGATAGTAAGGTTCATACTAGATTTGGATTACTGCGCAGAAACAGATTTCTTTGCTGTCACGAATCTGGGCAAAATTCTCTGTAGGTAACTCAGAAAATTATGCCAATTTACGTGAGTGATCCTCAGATATGTACGCAACTTTCATTCAATTTGAGCATTTTCATTTGAGCAAGTCTGTGCCCTTTTAAAATTCGTCGTTACGGACTGTTCTGTTTTGACAGATTCTGCCTTTTATTTCGCATTGCCTCTTTTGCTATGTGGGATGGATTTCTTTGTTCCATTAACTTCCAGTAGCTTTGGGCAATGTCCAGAAGTGTTAAGAATGATTGTGTCACCTCTGAACATGTGAGTTTTTGATTATGCACTAACCCTCTAATGAGTTTGTTTTGAGTTTGGTGTGGATGAAGTTTTCAAGGGTCAAGAGAGGAGGATGATATATTATGATCAAGGAGAGTGAAAGCTCTAAGCTTGGGGATGCCCCGGTGGTTCACCCCTGCATATATCAAGAAGACTCAAGCGTCTAAGCTTGGGGATGCCCAAGGCATCCCCTTCTTCATCGACAACATTATCGGGTTCCTCCCCTGAAACTATATTTTTATTCCATCACATCTTATGTGCTTTGCTTGGAGCGTCGGTTTGTTTTTGTTTTTGTTTTTGTTTGAATAAAATGGATCCTAGCATTCATTGTGTGGGAGAGAGACACGCTCCGCTGTTGCATATGGACAAGTATGTCCTTAGTTTTTACTCATAGTATTCATGGCGAAGGTTGAATCTTCTTCGTTAAATTGTTATATGGCTGGAATCGGGAAATGCTACATGTAGTAACTCTAAAATGTCTTGAATACTTTGATACTTGGCAATTGTTGTGCTCATGTTTAAGCTCTTGCATCATATACTTTGCACCCATTAATGAAGGAATACATAGAGCTTGCTAAAATTTGGTTTGCATATTTGGTCTCTCTAAAGTCTAGATAATTTCTAGTATTGAGTTTTGAACAACAAGGAAGACGGTGTAGAGTCTTATAATGTTTACAATATGTATTTTATGTGAGTTTTGCTGCACCGGTTCATCCGTGTGTTTGTTTCAAATAACCTTGCTAGCCTAAACCTTGTATCGAGAGGGAATACTTCTCATGCATCCAAAATCCTTGAGCCAACCACTATGCCATTTGTGTCCACCATACCTACCTACTACATGGTATTTCTCCGCCATTCCAAAGTAAATTGCTTGAGTGCTACCTTTAAATTTCCATCATTCGCCTTTGCAATATATAGCTCATGGGACAAATAGCTTAAAAACTATTGTGGTATTGAATATGTACTTATGCACTTTACCTCTTATTAAGTTGCTCGTTGTGCGATAACCATGTTCACTGGGGACGCCATCAACTATCTTTTGTTGAATTTCATGTGAGTTGCTATGCATGTTCGTCTTGTCTGAAGTAAGAGCGATCTACCACCTTATGGTTGGAGCATGCATATTGTTAGAGAAGAACATTGGGCCGCTAACTAAAGCCATGATCCATGGTGGAAGTTTCAGTTTTGGACATATATCCTCAATCTCAAATGAGAAAAATAATTGTTGCTACATGCTTATGCATAAAAGAGGAGTCCATTATCTGTTGTCTATGTTGTCCCGGTATGGATGTCTAAGTTGAGAATAATCAATAGCGAGAAATCCGATGCGAGCTTTCTCCTTAGACCTTTGTACAGAGCGGCATAGAGGTACCCCTTTGTGACACTTGGTTAAAACATGTGCATTGCGATGATCCGGTAGTCCAAGCTAATTAGGACACGGTGCGGGCACTATTAGTATACTATGCATGAGGCTTGCAACTTGTAAGATATAATTTACATGATACATATGCTTTATTACTACCGTTGACAAAATTGTTTCATGTTTTCAAAACCAAAGCTCTAGCACAAATATAGCAATCGATGCTTTCCTCTTTGAAGGACCTTTCTTTTACTTTTATTGTTGAGTCAGTTCACCTATCTCTCTCCACCTCAAGAAGCAAACACTTGTGTGAACTGTGCATTGATTCCTACATATTTGCATATTGCACTTGTTATATTGCTTTGCATTGACAACTATCCATGAGATATGCATGTTACAAGTTGAAAGCAACCGCTGAAACTTCATCTTCCTTTGTGTTGCTTCAATACCTCTACTTTGAATTATTGCTTTATGAGTTAACTCTTATGCAAGACTTATTGATGCTTGTCTTTAAGTACTATTCATGAAAAGTCTTTGCTTTATGATTCAGTTGTTTACTCATGTCATTACCATTGTTTTGATCGCTGCATTCATTACATATGCTTACAATATTATGATCAAGGTTATGATGGCATGTCACTCCAGAAATTATCTTTGTTATCGTTTACCTGCTCGGGACGAGCAGAACTAAGCTTGGGGATGCTGATACGTCTCCGACGTATCGATAATTTCTTATGTTCCATGCCACATTATTGATGATATCTACATGTTTTATGCACACTTTATGTCATATTCATGCATTTTCTGGAACTAACCTATTAACAAGATGCCGAAGTGCCGATTCTGTTTTTCGCTGTTTTTGGTTTCAGAAATCCTAGTAAAAGAAATATTCTCGGAATTGGACGAAATCAACGCCCGGGTTCCTATTTTGCCCGGAAGCATCCAGAACACACGAGAACCGCCAGAGAGGGGGCACAGGCCCACCAAACCATAGGCCGGCGCGGCCTAGGGGTGGCCCGCGCCCCCCTATAGTGTCGGCGCCCCTTCGACCTTCTGACGCCGCCTCTTCGCCTATATAAAGCCCCTGGACCTAAAACCTCGATACGGAAAAACCACGGTACGAGAAACCTTCCAGAGCCGCCGCCATCACGAAGCCAAGATCTGGGGGACAGGAGTCTCTGTTCCGGCACGCCGCCGGACGGGAAGTGCCCCGGAAGGCTCATCCATCGACACCACCGCCATCTCCATCAACGCTCGCTGTCTCCCATGAGGAGGGAGTAGTTCTCCATCGAGGCTCGGGGCTGTACCGGTAGCTATGTGGTTCATCTCTCTCATATGTACTTCAATACAATAATCTCATGAGCTGCCTTACATGATTGAGATTCATATGATGATGCTTGTAATCTAGATGTCGTTATGCTAGTCAAGTGAATTTTACTTATGTGATCTCCGGAGACTCCTTGTCCCACGTGTGTAAAGGTGACGAGTGTGTGCACCGTGTGGGTCTCTTAGGCTATATTTCACAGAATACTTATTCACCGTTATGAATGGCATAGTGAAGTGCTTATTTATATCTCTTTATGATTGCAATGTGTTTTGTATCACAATTTATCTATGTGCTACTCTAGTGATGTTATTAAAGTAGTTTTATTCCTCCCGCACGGTGTAATGGTGACGAGTGTGTGCATCCGTGTTAGTACTTGGCGTAGGCTATGATTATGATCTCTTGTAGATTGCGAAGTTAACTATTGCTATGATAGTATTGATGTGATCTATGCCTCCTTTCTTAGCATGAAGGAGACAGTGTGCATTGATACGTCTCCAACGTATCGATAATTTCTTATGTTCCATGCCACATTATTGATGTTATCTACATGTTTTATGCACACTTTATGTCATATTCGTGCATTTTCTGGAACTAACCTATTAACAAGATGCCGAAAGGCCGGTTGTTGTTTTCTCGCTGTTTTTGGTTCCGGAAAGGCTGTTCGGGCAATATTCTCGGAATTGGACGAAATCAACGCCAAACCTCCTATTTTTCCCGGAAGGCTCCGAACACCGAAGAAGAGTCGGAGAGGGGCCGGGGGCCACCACACCACATGGCGGCGCGGGCCGGACCCTGGTCGCGCCGGCCTAGGGTGTGGCGCCCCGAGTGCCCCCTGCGCCGCCTCTTCGCCTATAAAAGCCCTTTCGACCTAAAACGCGAGTACCAATTGACGAAACTCCGGAAAGACTCCGGGGCGCCGCCGCCATCGCGAAACTCCAATTCGGGGGACGGAACTCGTTTCGGCACCTGCCGGGACAGGGAATTGCCCCGGAGCCATCTCCACCGCCGTCTTCACCGCCATCTTCACCGCCATCGCTGCCTCCATGATGAGGAGGGAGTAATCCACCCCCGAGGCTGAGGGCTCCGCTGTAGCTATGTGGTTCATCTCTCTCCCATGTACCTCAATACAATGATCTCATGAGCTGCTTTACATGATTGAGATTCACATGAGTTTGTATCACAATTTATCTATGTGCTACTCTAGCAAAGTTATTAAAGTAGTTCTATTCCTCCTGCACGTGTGTAAAGGTGATAGTGTGTGCACCGTGTTAGTACTTGGTTTATGCTATGATCATGATCTCTTGTAGATTGCGAAGTTAACTATTGCTATGATAATATTGATGTGATCTATTCCTCCTACATATGCATGAAGGTGACGAGTGTGCATGCTATGTTAGTACTTGGTTTAGTCTTTTGATCTATCTTACACTATAAGGTTACCAAAACATGAGCATTATTGTGGAGCTTGTTAACTCCGGCATTGAGGGTTCGTGTAATCCTACGCAATGTGTTCATCATCCAACAAAAGTGTAGAGTATGCATTTATCTATTCCGTTATGTGATCAATGTTGAGAGTGTCCACTAGTGAAAGTGTAATCCCTAGGCCTTGTTCCTAAATATCGCTATCGCTGCTTGTTTACTCGTTTTATTGCGTTACTATCTGCTGCAATACTACCACCATCAACTACACGCCTGACAAGCTATTTTCCGGCACCGTTGCTACTCGCTCATACTTATTTATACCACCTGTATTTCACTATCTCTTCGCCGAACTAGTGCACCTACTAGGTGTGTTGGGGACACAAGAGACTTCTTGCTTTGTGGTTGCGGGGTTGCATAAGAGGGATATCTTTGACCTCTTCCTCCCCGAGTTCGATAAACCTTGGGTGATCCACTTAAGGGAAAACTTGCTGCTGTTCTACAAACCTCTCGCTCTTGGAGGCCCAACACTGTCTACAGGAAAAGGAGGGGGAAGTAGACATCAAGCACTTTTCTGGCGCCGTTGCCGGGGAGGAAAGGTAAAAGGTACTCACACTCCGGACCTCGGCTACCCAGCTATTTTCCGCCATTGTAAGTACTCGAAGCTATTTCCTTTAGATCCTGCAATTGCAACTTTTTGTTTCTTGTTTACACTAGTTAGGCATAATGGAAAACAACAAAAAAATTGGTGAGCTTTTTAGTCTTTTTCCTGATTTAGAATTGTTTGATGCGAAAATTAAAAAACCTATGGAACCTTATTTACATGCTAGTAGTGATGTTATTAGTATGAATGCAATTACTGCTAATACTATGGATAAGTCTAAGCTTGGGGAAGCTAGTTTATATAAAAATAATCTTTTTTTGCTCCTCAGCTTTGGAAGAAATATTTTGCTCTGATAATGCTTTATCTCCCATATGCGATAACTCTAATGATGCTTCTGATATTCTAAATCCACCTGCCGAAAGTATTCCGTATAAAATACCTATGCAAATTATTGAACGCGTTATGGATAACCGTTATACAGGGGATGGAACTGTCCACCACGGAGATCATTTATTGTTCTTGCATGAGTTATGCGGTTTATTCAAGTGTGCAGGTATTGCTATGGATGAAGTGAGGAAGAAATTATTCTCTATATCGTTGTACGGTAAGCGGCGCATTGGTATAAATTATTGGATAATGGGGATTCTCTTGAATGGAATGATATTGTGCCCCGGTTTTATTCCAAATTTTATCCTCCTCATGAAGTGCATATTGATAGGAATTATATTTATAACTTTTATCCTCGTGATGGAGAGAGTATTTCTCAAGCGTGGGGGAGACTAAAGTCACTAATGCTCAAATGTACCATTCATGAGCTCCCCCGTAATGTTATTGTTAACAATTTTTATGCGAGACTTTCAGGACAACACAAGGACTATCTGGATGCCTGTTCGGAAGGATCTTTCACAAGCAAAGAGATTGAAGCTAGGTGGGATCTTCTTGATCGGATTGAGGACAACGCTGAAGGATGGGAGAACGACAAAGGTAAAGAGTCAGGTATAAATTATGATTATGAATGCATTGAAGCCTTTATGGATACCGATAAATTTCGAAATATGAGTGCTACTTATGGTCTTGACTCTCAAGTTGTTGCAAATCTTTATAAATCCTTTGCTTCTCATTTTGAATTGCCTAAGAAGAATTTTGATAAGTATCATGAACCTTTTAAAGAGGCTTGCATGAAGAATGAAATTGTTGTTAATTATTGCAATAAGCATGCTCAAACTCCTAAGAATGCTATTTCTTATAAGCATGTTAATTTTTGTGGAATGCATAGACCCTGTGGAATTAATCAAGTCAAAGATGAATATTGCATCCATCATATTAATGAAAAAACTAGAAAGTGGCTTAGGGCTCTAGATGATCTTGGTAAAAAAGTTTGTGCCCTCTATCCTTTTATTTGTGAAGTTTGCCATGAAGTGGGTCATTTTAATTTTCAATGCTCCTCCAATGATAATTTGAACCCAATGAGTGCTGCAAACTTGTATTGTGATGATGAAATTACTCCTAATCAGCATGATGAACTCACTTTATTTTTGGGGTGTGAAGAATTGTCGAGAAAAATCTCTTTGTTACATATGAGTAATCTTGATATTGATGATGTCCTGCATGGGTGTTTTTCTTATTGCATTGATAATAGCCATACAAATACTTACATACAAAATATTTTAGAAGATGACACCTTGCCAAAATATGATAGGACCGCTGTGTGTTTTCAACTAATTAATGAAAAGGAGGGATCCTCCCAAGTTTCTTCTATTGTTTCTGAAAGTAAATCAGGTTATGCGGACAAGCTACCCTTCAAGCCTCTTCCTCCTAAAGAAGGAAATGAGGAGAAGGAAGAGAAGAAGAAGAAGAAGAAGAAGGGAATGAAGAAGAAGAAGAAGAAGAAGAAGAAGAAGGAGAATAAAAAGAAAGAGGTAACGGCGTATCCCCGCGTGAATGAGATAACGCTAGGTAACCGTAAGTATGTTGCTCCTAATGATTATTGTGCTAATGAATCTGAATACGATGATCTTCCTATGCCCTTTACATACATTAGCAATCATGATTTGAATGAACACACTACTTTTGATATTGCAAATCTCTGGGAAACTAATTCTGAAAATGATGATAATAATTGCCATAGTGTCAGTGCTGTCCATGCTTTCTCCCATAATAATATAGAAAGCTCGAAGCTTGGGGAAAAGGTGTTTGAAAATCCTTTTGCTACTGATCATTATGTGTTTGATACATCTCCTTCTAATAATAACGATGGTATGGTCATAGATAAACCGACTGTGAAAGATAACTATTCTATTTCTTATGATGACACTGTGCCTCCGATCTTTGATGGTTATTATAAAGAATGCTATGATATAGGTTATAATTATCCTTATGAAACTTGTCATAGTTATGATTGGATTACCAAAAACAATTCTTTTAATATGCAACTTGTTTACCATGTTCAAATTCTTGATAATAATCTTGCTCCAATTACTATTAATGAGAATAACTCTTCTTATGCCAAAATTAATGATACTTCTATGCATATGAACCATGATAAGAATGTTTTA
The DNA here is from genome assembly GCF_022539505.1 of Lolium rigidum. Taxonomy (NCBI): domain Eukaryota; kingdom Viridiplantae; phylum Streptophyta; class Magnoliopsida; order Poales; family Poaceae; genus Lolium; species Lolium rigidum. Next base: position 23,165,112 of record NC_061513.1, read on the forward strand.
AGTGATGGGTATATTGTGGATTTCATCAATGATGCTACTGAAATTTATTATGAGAGAGGAAAATATGGTTGTAGAAATTTTCATGTTACTAAAACACCTCTCTATGTGCTGAAATTTTTGAAGCTATACTTGTTTTATCTTTCTATGCTTGTTGCATTATGCTTCTTGAACTTGTTTATTTACAAGATTCCTATGCATAGGAAGCATGTTAGACTTAAATGTGTTTTGAATTTGCCTCTTGATGCTCTCTTTTGCTTCAACTACTATTTCTTGCGAGTGCATCATTAAAACTGCTGAGCCCATCTTAATGGCTATAAAGAAAAGAACTTCTTGGGAGATAACCCATGTGTTATTTTGCTACAGTACTTTGTTTTGTGTCTTGGAAGTTGTTTACTACTGTAGCAACCTCTCCTTATCTTAGTTTTGTGTTTTGTTGTGCCAAGTAAAGTCTTTGATAGTAAAGTAAGTACTAGATTTGGATTACTGCGCAGTTCCAGATTTCTTTGCTGTCACGAATCTGGGTCCACCTCCCTGTAGGTAGCTCAGAAAATTAAGCCAATTTATGTGCATGATCCTCAGATATGTACGCAACTTTCATTCAATTTGAGCATTTTCATTTGAGCAAGTCTGGTGCCCTTTTAAAATTCGTATTTACGGACTGTTCTGTTTTGACAGATTCTGCCTTTTATTTCGCATTGCCTCTTTTGCTATGTGGGATGGATTTCTTTGTTCCATTAAACTCCAGTAGCTTTGGGCAATGTCCAGAAGTGTTAAGAATGATTGTGTCACCTCTGAACATGTGAGTTTTTGATTATGCACTAACCCTCTAATGAGTTTGTTTTGAGTTTGGTGTGGAGGAAGTTTTCAAGGGTCAAGAGAGGAGGATGATATACTATGATCAAGAAGAGTGAAAGCTCTAAGCTTGGGGATGCCCCGGTGGTTCATCCCTGCATATTTCAAGAAGACTCAAGCATCTAAGCTTGGGGATGCCCAAGGCATCCCCTTCTTCATCAACAAATTATCAGGTTCCTTCTCTTGAAACTATATTTTTATTCAGTCACATCTTATGTACTTTACTTGGAGCGTCTGTGTGCTTTTGTTTTTGTTTATGTTTGAATAAATTGGATTACATCATGCTTGTGTGGGAGAGAGACACGCTCCGCTGTAGCATATGGACAAGTATGTCCTTAGGCTCTACTCATAGTATTCATGGCGAAGTTTCTTCTTCGTTAAATTGTTATATGGTTGGAATTGGAAAAATGATACATGTAGTAATTGCTAAAATGTCTTGGATAATGTGATACTTGGCAATTGTTGTGCTCATGTTTAAGCTCTTGCATCATATACTTTGCACCCATTAATGAAGAAATACATAGAGCATGCTAAAATTTGGTTTGCATATTTGGTTTCTCTAAGGTCTAGATAATTTCTAGTATTGAGTTTGAACAACAAGGAAGACGGTGTAGAGTCTTATAATGTTTTCAATATGTCTTTTATGTGAGTTTTGCTGCACCGGTTCATCCTTGTGTTTGTTTCAAATAAGCTTTGCTAGCCTAAACCTTGTATCGAGAGGGAATACTTCTCATGCATCCAAAATACTTGAGCCAACCACTATGCCATTTGTGTCCACCATACCTACCTACTACATGGTATTTTCCGCCATTCCAAAGTAAATTGCTTGAGTGCTACCTTTAAAATTCCATCATCCACCTTTGCAATATATAGCTCATGGGACAAATAGCTTAAAAACTATTGTGGTATTGAATATGTAATTATGCACTTTATCTCTTATTAAGTTGCTTGTTGTGCGATAACCATGTTCATCGGGGACGCCATCAACTTTCCATTGTTGAATTTCATGTGAGTTGCTATGCATGTTCGTCTTGTCTGAAGTAAGGGCGATCTACACTGAGTTGAATGGTTTGAGCATGCATATTGTTAGAGAAGAACATTGGGCCGCTAACTAAAGCCATGATCCATGGTGGAAGTTTCAGTTTTGGACAAACATCCTCAAATCTCTAATGAGAAAAGAATTAATTGTTGTTGAATGCTTAAAGCATTAAAAGAGGAGTCCATTATCTGTTGTCTATGTTGTCCCGGTATGGATGTCTAAGTTGAGAATAATCAAAAGCGAGAAATCCAAATGCGAGCTTTCTCCTTAGACCTTTGTATAGGCGGCATAGAGGTACCCCTTTGTGATACTTGGTTAAAGCATATGTATTGCGGTGATAATCCAGGTAGTCCAAGCTAATTAGGACAAGGTGCGGGCACTATTAGTACACTATGCATGAGGCTTGCAACTTATAAGATATAATTTACATGATGCATATGCTTTATTACTACCGTTGACAAAATTGTTTCATGTTTTCAAAATAAAAGCTCTAGCACAAATATAGCAATCGATGCTTTCCTCTTTGAAGGACCATTCTTTTACTTTTATTGTTGAGTCAGTTCACCTATTTCTCTCCACCTCAAGAAGCAAACACTTGTGTGAACTTTGCATTGATTCTTACATATTTGCATATTGCATTTGTTATATTGCTTTGCATTGACAATTATCCATGAGATATACATGTTATAAGTTGAAAGCAACCGCTGAAACTTAATCTTCCTTTGTGTTGCTTCAATACCTTTACTTTGAATTATTGCTTTATGAGTTAACTCTTATGCAAGACTTATTGATGCTTGTCTTGAAAGTGCTATTCATGAAAAGTCTTTGCTATATGATTCACTTGTTTACTCATGTCATATACATTGTTTTGATCGCTGCATTCACTACATATGCTTTACAAATAGTATGATCAAGGTTATGATGGCATGTCACTCCAGAAATTATCTTTCTTATCGTTTTACCTGCTCGGGACGAGCAGAACTAAGCTTGGGGATGCTGATACGTCTCCAACGTATCGATAATTTCTTATGTTCCATGCCACATTATTGATGTTATCTACATGTTTTATGCACACTTTATGTCATATTCGTGCATTTTCTCGGAACTAACCTATTAACAAGATGCCGAAAGGCCGCTTGCTCGTTTTCTCGCTGTTTTTGGTTCCGAAAAGGTTGTTCGGGCAATATTCTCGGAATTGGACGAAATCAACGCCAAACCTCCTATTTTTCCCGGAAGGCTCCGAACACCGAAGAAGAGTCGGAGAGGGGCCGGGGGGCCACCACACCACATGGCGGCGCGGGCCGGACCCCGGCCGCGCCGGCCTAGGGTGTGGCGCCCCAGTGTGCCCCCTACGCCGCCTCTTCGCCTATAAAAGCCCTTTCGACCTAAAAACGCAGTACCAATTGACGAAACTCCGGAAAGACTCCGGGGCGCCGCCGCCATCGCGAAACTCCAATTCGGGGGACGGAACTCGTTTCGGCACTCTGCCGGGACAGGGAATTGCCCCCGAGCCATCTCCACCGCCGTCTTCACCGCCATCTTCACCGCCATCGCTGCCTCCATGATGAGGAGGGAGTAATCCACCCCGAGGCTGAGGGCTCCGCTGTAGCTATGTGGTTCATCTCTCTCCCATGTACCTCAATACAATGATCTCATGAGCTGCTTTACATGATTGAGATTCACATGAGTTTGTATCATAATTTATCTATGTGCTACTCTAGCAAAGTTATTAAAGTAGTTCTATTCCTCCTGCACGTGTGTAAAGGTGACAGTGTGTGCACCGTGTTAGTACTTGGTTTATGCTATGATCATGATCTCTTGTAGATTGCGAAGTTAACTATTGCTATGATAATATTGATGTGATCTATTCCTCCTACATATGCATGAAGGTGACGAGTGTGCATGCTATGTTAGTACTTGGTTTAGTCTTTTGATCTATCTTACACTATAAGGTTACCAAAACATGAGCATTATTGTGGAGCTTGTTAACTCCGGCATTGAGGGTTCGTGTAATCCTACGCAATGTGTTCATCATCCAACAAAAGTGTAGAGTATGCATTTATCTATTCTCGTTATGTGATCAATGTTGAGAGTGTCCACTAGTGAAAGTGTAATCCCTTGGCCTTGTTCCTAAATATCGCTATCGCTGCTTGTTTACTTGTTTTCTTCGCGTTACTACTGCTCGCAATACTACCACCATCAACTACACGCCAGCCAAGCTATTTTCTCGGCACCGTTGCTACTGCTCATACTTATTTATACCACCCGTATTTCACTATCTCTTCGCCGAACTAGTGCACCTACTAGGTGTGTTGGGGACACAAGAGACTTCTTGCTTTGTGGTTGCGGGGTTGCATAAGAGGGATATCTTTGACCTCTTCCTCCCTGAGTTCGATAAACCTTGGGTGATCCACTTAAGGGAAAACTTGCTGCTGTTCTACAAACCTCTGCTCTTGGAGGCCCAACACTGTCTACAGGAAAAGGAGGGGGAAGTAGACATCATGCATGTTACGTTAGTACTTGGTTTAGTTGTGTTGATCTATCATGCACTCTAAGGTTATTTAAATATGAACATTGAATTGTGGAGCTTGTTAACTCCGGCATTGAGGGTTCGTGTAATCCTACGCAATGTGTTCATCATCCAACAAAAGAGTGTAGAGTATGCATTTATCTATTCCGTTATGTGATCAATGTTGAGAGTGTCCACTAGTGAAAGTCCGATCCCTAGGCCTTGTCCCTAAATATCGCTATTGCTGCTTGTTTACCTGTTTTACCGTGTTACTACTCGTTGCGTTACTACTCGCTTGTTTACCGTCCTGGGCAAAGCACTTTTCTCGGTGCCGTTGCTACCGCTTATTCATACCACCTGTATTTCACTATCTCTTCGCCGAACTAGTGCACCTATTTGGTGTGTTGGGGACACAAGAGACTTCTTGCTTTGTGGTTGCAGTGGTTGCATGAGAGGGATATCTTTGACCTCTTCCTCCCTGAGTTCGATAAACCTTGGGTGATTCACTTAAGGGAAAACTTGCTGCTGTTCTACAAACCTCTGCTCTTGGAGGCTCAACACTGTCTACAGGAAAAGGAGGGGGGCGTAGACATCACCCAACAAGATTGAAAGATAAAACACCACATACTTCCTCATGAGCTATAAAACATTGACACAAATAAGAGATGATAAATTTTGAATTGTTTAAAGGTAGCACATGAAGTATTTACTTGGAGTGGCAGGAAATACCACATAATAGGTAGTTATAGTGGACACACATGGCATGGGTTTTGGTTTAAAGGTTTGGATGCACGAGAAGCATTCCCTCTCAGTATAGGTCTTTGGCTAGCAAGGTTGATTAGCAAGCATAAGAGTCGAGCGAAACAAACAAATATACATGTGATAGAAACAATCATGCATCTTACTTGTAAGCACAAACAATTTTAACTTCAGAATACTAAGCTAAGAACTAACAAGAAAGATAATAACATATCTACATGTATTTCCTCTTCTCTACTTAAAACTCAAAGTGTTGTTTCTATTGACCAATGCTAAGTTTGCCAAAACCAAATAGATTTACTCAATGCTCCCAAAGTGATGCCAATACTAACAACAAGATGAATCACATAATAGAGATTGCAAACTAAAATAAGATGTGCAATATGTAAATGATAAAACTTCTCATTAATATTCCATAACGATAACTCACAACAAGGGATACATAGATAACCAACTAAAGAGAGGTACTTCCATACCGCAACACATCTTATATGATAACTTCCCTACTCATGATATGACACTACTTGATAATAAAAAGTAAAAGATAGTGATGATGTGATACCGCGGCACTCCCCCAAGCTTGGAACAAACCAAGGGGATGCCAATACCGATGATGAATTACTGCTTCGGTGATGATGGTGAATCCTTGCCATCATCAGACTTCCAAGGAAGAGGCTCTCCATCAACAAAAGACATCTTGGTCTCCGGAATCCTGAAACTAGCAGCATAACTTATGCGTTTAAACCTGTTTTCATACTCACAGTTTTGATTCTGAACATCATAGAGTTGAGCTTGGAGTTTGTTGGTGGTGTCGTGAAGCGAGAAGATATCGTCCCACAACTTTGTAGTCTCCTTCTTGTGTCCATCAATAAGTTCAGACACAATCTTGTGAAAGATGACCACTTCACGCTCAGCCATATTCTTGTAGTTGAATACCTCTTGTTCTAGTTTCTCCACCCTGTCTTCCAAGCTTCCTTCTCCTTTAGGACCCTGGACATCTTTGATCTGCAACTCTCCATCTACGAGCAGCAATTCCTTGGGGTGCATCTTCAGCTCATTCATGTACGGGTTGACGACGTCCTCAAAGAAGCTGTCCTTTGGAGTTCCCGACGAAGACATGGTGGATCTAGATCCGAAGCAGATCCTGGCAGAAAACAGCTCGAAACAAAACACGGCGAGAAAACGATATACGGACCTCCAGGGTCCGGGGGATTATATAGCAGTAATTTTTACGACAGAAGGAAAGTACCAGGTCGAACAAGAGTCGGAGGGGGACAACGAGGCGGTGTCCTCATAGGGCGGCGCGGCCAAGCTGGGGCCCGCGCCGGCCTATGGGGGCACGCCCTCGTGCGTCTCCTCCACTCCGTTTCGATCTCGTAATTTTCATATTTTCCAAAAACAGCAAAAACATTGTTCGGAAAGTAAAACGCGAACTTTTTATTACCAGTACTGTTACCTATTCAAAGCCGAACTCTGCAGGACTGTCAACTTGACCTTTGATGAAAGCTTCCGGAGTTACCACTTGGATAATATCAACATCTTCATTATAAGAATCTCCAGAGATATAATGCTTGAGTCTTTGTCCATTCACTACTTGTGTGGCATTCCCTTGCAGAGAGCTAATTTTAATTGCTCCTGATCGATAAACCTCATCAATGACATATGGTCCTTCCCATATTGAGAGCAATTTCCCTGCAAAGAATCTGAGACGAGACCGATACAATAGGACTTTATCCCCAACATTAAATTCTCTTTTGATAATTCTTCTATCATGCCATTTCTTAACTTTCTCTTTAAAGAGTTTAGCATTTTCATAAGCTTCACTTCTCCATTCATCTAGAGAACTCAATTGTAGCAATCTCTTCTTACCGGCAAGTTTAGGATCTTTATTTAGTTCTCTTACAGCCCAATAAGCTTTATGCTCTAATTCTAAAGGTAAATGACAAGCTTTTCCATAAACCATTTTATAAGGTGACATACCCATAGGATTTTTATAAGCAGTTCTATAAGCCCATAATGCGTCCTTCAATTTAATAGCCCAATTCTTTCTAGATTTATTAACAGTCTTTCCCAGAATAGATTTAATCTCTCTATTTGATAATTCTACTTGCCCGCTAGTTTGAGGATGATAAGCGGAAGCAATTCTATGATTAATACCATACTTAGCAAGAGTTTTTCTAAAACCTCCATGAATAAAATGAGAACCTCCATCAGTCATAATATATCTAGGTACTCCAAATCTAGGAAAAATAATATCTAAAAGCATTTTTAAAGAAGTCTCACCATCAGCACTTTTTGTGGGTATAGCTTCTACCCATTTAGTAACATAATCAACAGCGACAAGTATATGAGTGTTACCTTCTGAAGAAGGGAAAAGGACCCATGAAGTCGAATCCCCAACAATCGAATGGTTCAATAACAAGAGTATAATTCATAGGCATTTCATTGCGTCTGGAGATATTACCAACCCTTTGACATTCATCACAAGATAAAATAAACTTCCTTGCATCTTTGAAGAGAGTTGGCCAATAAAAACCTGATTGTAGAACTTTTTGTGCAGTTCTATCTCCGGCGTGATGTCCTCCATAAGCACTACCATGACATTTACTCAATATCTCCTGTTGTTCATATTCGGGAACACATCTTCGCAGAATACCATCCACTCCTTCTTTATATAAGTGTGGGTCATCCCAAAAATAATGCCTCAAGTCATAAAAGAATTTCCTCCTTTCCTGAGCTGAAAAGGTTGGAGGCAAGTACTTGGATACAATAAAGTTAGCATAATCAGCGTACCAAGGGCTATCTCGCGAACTCACCTTTATTACAGCCAATTGTTCATTTGGAAAACTATCATTAACAGGAACGGGATCATAAGCAATATTTTCCAATCTAGACAAATTATCAGCAACAGGATTATCAGCACCTTTCCTATCTATAATATGCAGATCAAATTCTTGCAAAAGAAGTACCCATCTAATAAGCCTTGGCTTAGCATCTTTCTTTGTCATAAGGTATCTAATTGCAGCATGATCAGTATGAATTGTAACTTTTGAATCAACAATATAGGATGTAAACTTATCACAAGCAAAGACTACAGCTAATAATTCTTTTTCAGTTGTAGCATAATTTCTTTGGGCAGCATCAAGAGTTTTGCTAGCGTAATAAATAACATTTAATTTTTTATCTACTCGCTGTCCAAGAACAGCGCCTACAGCAAAATCACTAGCATCACACATAATCTCAAAAGGCAAATTCCAATCAGGAGGTTCAACTACAGGAGCAGTTGTTAAGGATTTCTTTAGAGTTTCAAAAGCTTCCTTACAATCATCATCAAAAACAAAAGGTACATCTTTTTGAAGAAGATTAGTAAGAGGCTTTGAAATCTTGGAGAAATCTTTAATAAATCTCCTATAAAACCCCAGCATGACCAAGAACACTACGAATACCTTTAACATCCCTCGGATAGGGCATCTTCTCAATTTCTTCAACTTTAGCTCTATCAACTTCAATACCTCTCTCAGAAATTTTATGTCCCAATACAATTCCTTCATTAACCATAAAGTGGCATTTCTCCCAATTAAGAACAAGGTTAGTTTCTTCACATCTCTGCAAAACTTTATCGAGGTTCCGCAAGCAATTATCAAAAGAATTCCCATAGACAGAAAAATCATCCATGAATACATCTACAATACTCTCGCAAAAGCCATGAAAAATAAGCGGACATGCATCTTTGAAAAGTAGCGAGGAGCATTACATAAACCAAAAGGCATACGCCTATAAGCATAAGTTCCATAGGGACAAGTGAAAGTGGTTTTCTCTTGATCTTTAGTTTTAACGAGCAATTTGTGAAAACCCGGAATAACCATCAAGAAAGCAAAAATGAGTATTTTTAGACAACCTTTCTAACATTTGATCAATAAATGGTAAAGGGTAATGATCTTTCTTAGTAACCTTATTAACTTTTCGATAATCAATGCACATTCTATACCCTACAACTACTCTTTGAGGGATGAGCTCATCATTATCATTAGGCACAACAGTCATTCCTCCTTTCTTAGGAACACAATGCACAGGACTAACCCATCTACTATCGGCAATAGGATATATAATACCAGCTTCAAGAAGTTTTAATACCTCATTCCTTACCACATCCTTCATCTTCGGAATTAGACGACGTTGATGTTCAACAACAGGCTTTGCATCATCTTCCATATTGATAGCATGTTGGCAAATAGAGGGAGAAATCCCCTTCAAATCATCAAGAGTGTAGCCAATAGCTCCTCGGTGTTTCTTCAATATTTCCAGTAACCTTTCTTCCTCAATATCTGAAAGCTTAGAACTAATAGTAACAGGATATATTTTCTTATCATCAATATGAGCATACTTAAGATCATCAGGCAATGGTTTCAAATCAAAAACATGATCTTCCTTTGGTGGTGGTGTTGTACCTAGATCTTCAACCGGCAAGTCATGTTTAAGAATAGGTTGACGAAGGAAAATTTCATCAAGCTCATTTCTTTCTTCCCTAAAGACTTCGCTCTCACTATTCTCCAAATGTTGTTGCTGCAAAGGATTATTAGGAGCAAGAGCAATAGACGCACACTGTTCAACTCTAAAATCATTATTAGGCAAATCAGCTTTATAAGGAGTTTTGGCAAATTTAGAGAAATTAAACTCATAAGATTCACCAGCAAATTTAGTAACAATCTTTTCCTTCTTGCAATCTATAACAGCTCCACAAGTATTTAGAAAAGGTCTACCAAAAATGATAGGACAATACTTACTTGCAGCAGAACCAAGTACCAAAAAGTCAGCAGGATATTTAATCTTACCACACAGAACTTCCACATCTCGAACAATACCAATTGGAGAGATAGTTTATCTATTAGCTAGCCGAATAACCACATCAATATCTTCAAGTTCACAAGAACCAATTTCATGCATGATCTCCGTATAAAGGTCATAAGGAATAGCACTAATACTTGCACCAATATCACATAAACCATAATAACAATGATCACCAATTCTAACAGATAGCATAGGAACACTAGTTTTTCTAGACTTATTAGGATGCGAAACAATATTAGAAGCATCTTCACAGAAAATAATGTGACCATCTTCCACATTTTCAGTCACAAGATCTTTAACTATTGCAACGAGCGAGTTCAACCTTAATTTGTTCTTCGGGTTCTATAGGTTTCTTTGCACTTTTATTAACCGCACTAGATATAACGAGTACTCCTTCATTTTAGCGGGGAAAGGAGTTTTTTCAATATAAGCTTCGGGAATAACATGATCAACGGTTTCAATTACAACACATTTGTTTATAGATGAATCAATTTTATCTTTATACGGTTCATGATACTTATCAAAATTCTTCTTAGGCAATTCATAATGAGAGGCAAAAGCTTTATAAAGATTTGCAACGACTTGAGAATCAAGACCATAAGTAGCACTAATATTACGAAATTTATCGGTATCCATAAAAACTTCAATGCATTTATAATCAAAGTTTATACCTGACTCTCTATCTTTGTCGTTCTCCCATCCTTCAGTATTCTCCTGGATCCGATCAAGAAGGTCCCTTTTAAACTCTTCTTTGTTGCGTGTAAATGATCCAGAACAAGAAGTATCCAGCAGAGTCTTATCTTGAAAAGACAATCTTGCATAGAAATTATCAATAATAATATTACCAGGAAGCTCATGAATGGGGCATTTGAGCATTAAAGACTTCAATCTCCCCCAAGCTTGGGCAATACTTTCTCCATCATGAGGCCAGAAATTATATATGCGGTTCCGATCTTTGTGAATTTCACTTGGAGGATAGAATTTGGAATAAAATAAAGGCACAATGTCCTCCCAATTAAGAGAATCCCTATTCTTCAGCAATTTATATCAGTGCGCTGCTTTACCAGACAGCGATATAGAGAATAGTTTCTTTCTAACTTCATCCATAGCAATACCTGCACATTTGAATAACCCGCATAATTCATGTAAAAACGAGTAAATGATCACCGGGATGGACGGTTCCATCCCCTTCATAGCGGTTATCCATAACACGTTCAATAATTTTCATAGGTATTTTATATGGTATTACTTCCTCACCGGCGCCTCATCCACTACCGTTGCGGTAGTAGTAGATTTCCCAAATAGAAATTCAAGAGAAGATCTCTCCATAATGACTTATAGCGACGGCAGAAATAAAATCAGCACAAACAGTAAAGGTTTTCCTTACCAATTCCACTTACCAATAGCGCTTCACTCCCCGACAACGGCGCCAGAAAATAGTCTTGATGATCCACAAGTATAGGGGGTGTATCGTAGTACTTTCGATAAATAAGAGTGTCGAACCCAACGAGGAGCGAGAAGGTGTTGACAAGCGGTTTCGATGAAGGATTCACTATAAATGCTCACAGACAAGTATTCAGGGGGTTTTGATATAGCAGATAAATAAAGTACGAGTAAGTTAAATGCGAGAGAAATAATTGCAGCGAGTGGCCCAATCCTTTTTAGCACAAAGGACAAGCCGGTTTGTTTACTTATAATGACCAAATGTTCTTGAGGACACACGGGAATTTAGTCTAGTGCTTTCGCTTCCTACAGCTGATTAATCTTCATTGTTTTGATAAGTGTTGTGTGGGTGAACCTATGCTAATGCACCGCCCTTCCTAGGACTAATACATACTTGTGGTTATACCCCTTGCAAGCATTCGCAAATACAAGAAAGTAATTAAGATAAATCTAACCACAACCTTAAACTCTAAGATCCTGATATCCCTCCTGCATCGATATACCAACGGGGGTTTAGGTTTCTGTCACTCCGGCAACCCCACAATTAGCAACCGAATACAAGATGTACTCCCCTAGGCCCATAAATGGTGAAGTATCATGTAGTCGATGTTCACATGACACCACTAGAAGAATAACACCACAACTTAAATATCATAACATTGAATATTACTCAACCATAATTCACTACTAACATTTAGACTTCACCCATGTCCTCAAGAACTAAACGAACTACTCACGAGACATCATATGGAACATGATCAAAGGTGATATGATGATGAATAACAATCTAAACATAAACCTTGGTTCAATGGTTTCACTCAATAGCATCAATAACAAGTAGAAATCAACACCGGGAGAGTTCCCCCCTATCAAACAATCAAGATCCAACCCGAATTGTTACAGCGGTGACGAGGTGCAGCGGTGGAGATGGCGGTGATGATGATGGAGATGATGACGATGGTGATGGAGATGATGTCCAGCTCGATGACGGTGACGATGGCGTCGATTTCCCCCTCCGGGAGGGAATTTCCCCGGCGGATTCCTGCCCGCCGGAGAGCTCTTTTCTCTCTGGTGTTCTCCGCCCCGCAGAGGCGGCTGTGACTCTTCGCGACTATCCTCTGGGGCTTAGGTTTTCGGGACGAAGACGTACGCGAAGAAAAGGAGGCGAGAGGGGCTGTGGGCCCCCTCCTCACGGGGCGGCGCGGCCGGGCCTTGGGCCACGCCGGCCTATGAGGTGGGCCCACCTCGGGTCCCCTCGGCTCCCCTTCTGGCTCCCTTCGACTTCTGGAAAAATAGGAATTTTCATATAATTTCCGTCAACTGTTGATCTTCCGAAATATTGCATCCTGACGGTGATTTTTCCAGCAGAATCTTGGCTCCGGTGCGCGATCCCCAGATAATCATGAAACATGCAAAATAGATGAAATAACATAAGTATCATCTCCAAATATGAAATATATCAATGAATAACAGCAAATTATGATATAAAATAGTGATGCAAAATAGACGTATCAGTTACCCGGAACCATTATGTTTCCGACACGCGCTTAGCTCAACCTTTCTCCGCATCTTCCAGCAACGCACTAGGCCAGATCCTAACCTTCAAAGAGATCCAGGAAGAAATCGAAGGCCAAGCTAGAATGGCTGCCAAAGTGCAAGAAGCGGAACAGAAAAAAGGATCCAAAGCTCGGAACCGGGAAGGCGAGAAAGGGCAATGGTGGCCCTGTGAAGTAAAGGACTCGGATCTCTGAGAGCTCCAAGAGGAGGGCGTGATATCTCCGAACTGGAGTATCATGAAAGAATCTGCCTCCCCCAAACCAAACCCGGACGAACGCGTCCTTACAAGGGCCTGGGTAGAGCGCGGTCTCTCGCTCCCCTACTCGAAATTCTTTCTCTCCGTCCTCTCCACCTACGGCCTTCAACCACACAACATCTGTCCCAACCCCTACCTCCTCCTTTCCAACTTTGTGACCCTTTGCGAAGGCCATCTCAGAATTCGCCCACACATCCGTCTGTGGCAATTCTTTTTCCGAGTGAAGAAAGAAACCAAAGATAAGGCGATGGTGAACTGCGACAGCATGACATTCATGCTCCGCCCCGGCGGGATGTATCCGCCCCGGCAGACTGTAGGGCCCAGATGGCAGCATCTCTAGCAATGTTTTTTTTATCGCACCCTCTCGTTCACGTTCTCCGATTGAGCCGTTTACGCTGCTGGCTCATGGGTCCCACATGTCATCCTCTCTGAACGATAAATGTTTATTTTCTTGGATTTTTTTGACCCCCTGATTTTTGGCTACTTATTTTTTTCTTTCGATCATGTCCTGCCTTGGAAACATTGAGGATGATGTTGCCTCATGGGTCCTGCATGTCATCCTCTCTGAACGATAAATGTTTCTTTTCTTGGATTTTTTTGACCTGATTTTTGGCTACTTAATTTTTCTTTCGATCTCATGGCGCTTTTAAAATGTTGAGGACGATGCTAGCTCATGGGTCCCACTTGTCAGCCTCTATGAACAATAAACCTTTCCTTTCTTGAATTTATTTTTTACCCCTAATTTCTGGCTATTTGCCTTTTTCTTTTAATCCTGATACGTTGCAAACGTATCTATAATTTTCGATGCTCCATGCTTGTTTTACACCAATTTCTATATGTTTTGTTTACACTTCGTTCCACTTTTATGCATTTTCTGGAACTAACCTATTGATAAGATGCCACAGTGCCAGTTCCCTATTTTTTGTTGTTTTTGCATTTCAGAAAAGTTGTACAGGAAATATTCTCAGAATTGGACGAAACAAAAGCCGAAATTCCTATTTACTGCAACGAAGCGGAGTCCATAGGGCAGACGAAGAAGTGCCAGGAGGTGTCCATGCCATGCTTAGGCACGAGCCACCCCCTGGCCGTGCCTAGTGGTGGTGTGGACCCCTCGGGCGCCCACCAACCTCGCCCTTCCGCCTATAAATACATCTGATCGGGGAAAACCTGAATACTTGAACCTCCATCCACGAAAAGTTCCGTCGCGGCCGCCATCGTCAACCCTAGCTCGGGAGGGTTCTGAAGCTCTTCCCAGCACCCTGCCGGAGAGGAAGATCATCACCGGAGGCTTCTACATTGCCATGCCCGCCTCCGAAGTGATACGTGAGTAGTTCATCTCTGGACTACGGGTCCATAGCAGTATCTAGCTAGTTGTCTTCTCCAATTTATGCTTCATGTTTAGATCTTGTGAGCTACCTATCATGATCAAGATCATCTTTATGTAATGCTACATGTTGTGTTTGCTGGGATCCGGTGAATATTGAATACTATGGTTGATATTGATTATATACTTGTCATATGTTATTTGTGATATTGCATGCTCTCCGTTGCGAGTAGATGCTCTGGCCAACTATGTGCTTGTGACTCCAAGAGGGAGTATTTATACTCGATAGTAGGTTCATGCCTCTAATAATCTGGGAGAGTGACAATAACTTCTAAGGTTGTAGATGTGATGTTGCTACTAGGGAGAAAACAACAATGTTTATCTAAGGATAATTCTATTGTTACTTTACACATTTTGCTTAATGCAATAATCTATTGCTTGCAACTTAATATTGAAAGGGTGTGGACGCTAACTGGAAGGTGGATTATTAGTGATAGACGCAGTTGGATTACGGTCTATGTATCATGTTGTAATGCCCAAATGAATCTCATATTAATCATCTTGTCATGTATGGTCTTTATTCTGTCAATTTCCCAGCCGTAATTTGATCACCCAGCATGTTATTTATCTTTATAGAGAGACACCTCTAGTAAACTATGGACCCTGATTCTTTCTTTTACACTAATAAATTCATCTACTGCAAACGCACGCTAGGCATTGTTCTCTTTATTTCACTACAAACAAACATCTCTTTCCACACTATACGGTTAATCCTTTGTTTTCAGCGAAATCGGTGAGATTGGCAACCTCACTGTAAGTTGGGAAAAAGTATTTTGGTTGTGTTGTGTGCAGGTTCCACGTTGTTGCTGACGCTGGTAGTGCGTCCTGCCAAAAGTCAGCTAGCAACACCTTCAGAAGTGATTTATTTCTCCTACTGGTCGATTAAACCTTGGTTTCTTACCGAGGGAAAACTTACTACTATGCTCATCATACATTTCTCTTGGGGTTCCCCAACGGTGTGCTCTGCACTCATCAAGCTAATTTTATGGCGCCGTTGCCGGGGAGAAAGAGGATTTCTGCAAGGGAAGTCTCTCATCTCCAATCTCTTTACTTTGTTATTGTTTTTCTTAGTTTATTCCATGCTCATCTCCCATGTTGATGTTTCTTGTTTTTCACTAGTTAGAATTAATGGAAAACAACAACAAAATTAGAGAGCTTTATAGTATTTATCTTGAGCTAGGACATGAAGTGTTTAAAGAGAAAATTAAAAAACCTATAGAACTTTATTTGCATGCTAATAGCAATGTTATTAGTATGAATTCTTTGAACATCATTATTGCTAATGCTATGGAAAAGTCTAAGTTTGGGAAAGCTAGTTTTTATGAAAATAATCTTTTTGATTCCCCAGCTTTAGAGGAGAAAATTTGCTATGATGATTACAATGACGAATATGATATTTTCAGTCCACCTACTACTGAGGAGCAAATTAATTATGATTACAATGTCTCCTATATCTGACGATTATGGTGATGAGAATAATAATGATAACTATCTTGTTGAATTTTCTCCCACTACAAGTAATAAGAATGACTATGCTTATGTGAAGAGTAATAATTATTTTATTCACATGGCTCATGATAAGAGTGTTTTATGTGATATTTATATTGTTCATGATGCTACTGAAAATTATTATGAGACAGGAAAATATGGTTGTTGGAATTTTCATGTTACTATAACACCTCTTTTTATATTGAAAGTTCCCAAGTTGATCTTGTTTTACCTACCCACGCTTGTTACTATGTGCTTCTTTGATTTATTTTCTTACAAGATTCATGTGCATAGGAAGTGGGTTAGACTTAAATGTGTTTCATATTTGCTCCGTTCCTGTACCGTCAGAGGATCTGTAGCTTTGATTATGTTAATACCAGCTAGAACAAAGAGAATGGTTTAAAACAACTGCTTGGAATGCAGTAATCAAAGGATATGAGTACAATAAAAATTACATATTATATATTTAGAAGTGTCTCCAACTCTATAAGCAGTTACGTATTCTGCAGTTTTGAGTTTCTGATACTCAGCTTGTTTAATAACATATTTTCCATGTATTTTTAAATTTCATGCTTGTCAATCATATGTAAGCTTGTAAGTTTATTACTTTTCATACCCCATTCTGTTAAGCCAGGATCTTAACTGATATAGTTTTCTATTACATTTTAACAAAATAAACCAAAATAATCTTTCTATTATTAAGATATGTATTATTATCCATAATATTTACGAACAAAATATATTTATATAAATTTAATTATAGTTATTAAATATTTTACATTGAAACTTTTTTTTATACATTTTGGCAAAAAAAAAACATTAAACCCTAGTTGATCTACTGGTTAGAACCTAGGACCAAGATAAATCATAATATATAAGTACGTGTTGTTGTCCATTAGGCATATTTAAATATCTTAACAGAGAGTTGTGGCACATACATACTAACATACATCTCGAGGAATTGATTGACTTTTTGATATATGTGTAAGTGTGTGTGTATATATATATATAATTTTATAAATTATATGATGACTATTGTAGGCATAAGTAAGCAGAAATATCTATAGGACACCGGATATGAAGATATATTTTTCCTACTTTCAAGTTGCTCATTTAATTGTTCTTTTTTTTGTTGTTATGGGTCAATCAATCAATGTGCTATTCATGCATACTTTATAACTTGTATAAAAATAATTGGTTTGATATGAAAATGTTGGAGATATGCCCAAGAGGCAATAATAAAAGTGTTTATTGTTATATCTTAGTATTCATGATAAATGTTTACATCCCATGCTATAATTATATTAACTGGAAACATTAATACTTGTGTGTTTTGTAAACATAAAGGAGTCCCTAGTAAGCCTCTTGTTAAACTAGCTTGTTGATTAATAGATGATCATGGTTTCCTGATCATGAACATTGGATGTTATTAATAACAAGGTCATATCATTAGGTGAATGATGTGATGGACATACACCTATAGTAAGCTTAGCATATGAACAAGTCATTTAGTTCTTTATGCTTCAAGCTTTAATATGCATAGTAACTTAATCCTTCGACCATGAGATCTTGTTAATCACCTACACCGGATGGATGTTTTGATGACAGCAAACACTACTGCGTAAATGGGTTGCTATAAAGGTGGCATTAAGTGTTCGGAAAGTATAGGGTTGGGGCACTTGTATCAATAGTGGGATTTGTCCATCCTAATGACGGATAGATATACTCTGGGCCCTCTCGGTGGAATGATATCTAATTAGCTTGCAAGCATGTGACTGGGTTCACAAGGGATATCATATCACGGTACGAGTAAGAGTACTTATCGGTAACGAGGTTGAACTAGGTATGGAGATACCGACGATCAAACTTCGGATAAGTAAAATATCGCGAGACAAAGGGAATTGTTATTTTATGTGAATGGTTCTTTCGATCACGAAGTCATCGTTGAATATGTGGGAGCTATTATGGATCTCCAGGTCTCGCTCTTAGTTATTGATCGGAGAGGAGTCTCGATCATGTCCGCATAGTTCTCGAACCGTAGGGTGACACACTTAAGGTTTGATGTCGTTTTAAGTAGATATGAAATATGGAATGGAAATCAAATGTTGTTCGGAGTCTCGGATGGGATCCAAGACATCACGAGGAGTTCCAGAATGGTCCGGAGAATAAAATTCATATATAGGAAGTCACTTTCCAAGTTTGGAAATGATCCGGTGCATTTATGAAAGGCGCTAGAATGTTCTAGAACCTTCCGGACGAAATCACCATGGAAGGTGGAGTCTCGGATGGACTCCACAAACCCTAGGCCGACCAAAGGGGAAGGTGGAGTCCATGGTGGACTCCACCACCATGGCCGGCCATAAGGGAAGGAAAGGGAGGAGTCCCACTTCCCCTAGGTTTCACCAATATGGAAGTTTTTGAGTTTGACTCTTATTCGGATTTTGGGCAAACCCTAGGGGGTTCCACCTATATAATGAAGGGGAGAGGGAGGGGCTGGCTACCTCTTGAGCCGCACCACCAAGGGCACCCAAGGCCAGCGCCCAAGTGCCCATCCTCTCTCCCAAACCCTAGCTACTCCCTCCTTCTTCTCTCGCGGTGCTTACGCCGAAGCGCTGCCGGAGATCTCCACCACCACCGTCACCACGCCGTCGTGCTGGCGGGATTCCGAGGAGGATCTACTACATCCCCTGCCCGCTGGAACGGGGAGAAGGACATTGTCATCAACACCGAACGTGTGATCGAGTGCGGAGGTGCTGCCCGATTGTGGCACCGTCAAGATCTTCTACGTGCTTTTAAAAGCGGCAAGTGATCGTCTACATCCACCACGAGATTTGTCTCGTTAACGCTTAGCGATCTTCGAGGGTATGTTGATCTTCACCTCATTGCTACCATCTACTAGATTAGATCTTGGCTTGTTATTCGTTCTTGCAGTAGGAATTTTTTGTTTTCTATGCTACGAATCCCTACAGGAAACTCATTAGAGTTGAAAACCTAGACTTTCATTCTATTGTTACCATTGTTGGGACAAAGAGATGTGTAGCTACTTCATTTTTCCACCTCTTGTTCTTCTTCATGCTCTTCTTGGGGTTGCATGAGCATCCCCAATCTTATGCTTTTGTCATCATTCTTCTTTTGTTCTTCTTTGTTTTCTCTTGGGTATGCATGGGCATCCCAAGCTTATGCTTTCATCATGTTCTCCCTGCAAAATATTAATTCTCTCTTGGGCAGCTGTGCCCCTCTTCTTAAATTCCACAACATAGATATTTTCACGGTAGTTTGTTATAAAATAATAAATGACACCAATGAGCGCTTTTTTAGAATTAGAAGATATATGGCAAGTTTCTTGTTCACAAAGGAAGGTGTATAATTCAGATGCTGCCATATAAGTAACACATTGCTCAACTTGTTCCATAAATGAGCATAATCTCAACTATGATAAGATGTAATAACATATTCTTTATGGGGTTTACATTGGAAATTAAAGTGTTTAAGCCAATACCTTTCTTCAAGAAGCTTTTGTGGAGCCCATTTTCTTACAACCTCCGGCCCGGTCTTCCTTGTGGCCTTCAAATTCAAACCGGTTGGCACTCCTTGTTCTGGTGGCATTATCACGCAGCAGGCTTGAGCCACCAACATATGTCTATTTGTATTTTGAAATAAGAAGATGCCCATTTGCGGATGAGCACAAGCCAGTCCAAGCTAAGCTAGCAATTTCCCCAATTTCCAGCGATCTGTAACAAAGATTCTGTGCAGGTCAGGGCCCAACATGTCCAACAACAAACGGTTCATGTACCCATTCATAAATCTGTTGACACTTTTTCTTGTGTAATAACGGTGGACGTTTAGTTCACGCACACACTCGCTGTGCACTCACATGTGTCACGCATGTCAAGTCATGGACCGCGACAGCACTACAAGAAACAAACAAACACCCTGATGATAACGGTGCGCTGTGGTGGGCGCACAGTGCACCTGCAAAGTCACAAGAGATCACTATTATTGCTTTCCTTTCAACTAGAACTGTAGAAAAATAATTCATCAGTCACATTTTGACACCCAAAAGCGAAACAAAAAGCTAGAAAAAGAAGAAGTAGGAAACCACACAATGTACTGTACGTACGTACGTGACTGCCGGGATCGAGCTTAAACTATTGAGCTCACACGTGACATGGACAAGAAGAAGCTGGAGCGCATCAATGCTCGTACCTCACGTACTACTCGCGGATCTATGGTACCTCGAGCTGCCAATCAATGGATTCTCTGGCTGGCACTGGCAGGTCGTATGCGCGCGATGCGAGCTCGTCCGCCGGTTCACGTGTCAGAAACGTTCCCTTGTGCAGCCCGGCGTCAGCAACGGCGCCTTGATGACCTGCAGGATCTGGACCACCTCCGCCATGGACGGCCGGTTCGACGGCACCTGCGACGTGCACACCATCCCCAGCTTCAGCACCGGCAGCGCCTCCTCCTCCGGGAACTCGCCGCCCATCGCCGGGTCCACGCACTCCACCGCGCCGTCCCCGCCACCCTGCTCCAGCACCGCTCTCACCTGGTCGATCAGCACGGCCACGTCGTCCTCGCCGTACTCCACCGCCCGCCGCCCCGTCACCAGCTCCAGCACCAGCACACCGAACCCGTACACGTCGCACTTCTCGTTCACCCGCAGGCTGCTGCAAGCCAGCTCCGGCGCCGCGTACCCAACACCGCCGCCATGCATGAACCGGCTGCTCCCACCGCCACCTTCCGTCTGCTTCGGCTTCCGGAGCAGCCGCGCCAGCCCGAAGTCGGCGATCAGCGGGTTGCACCGCGAGTCCAGCAGGATGTTGCTCGGCTTCACGTTGTAGTGGATCACCGGCGGCCGGAACGACTGGTGCAGGTACGCCAGCCCGCTCGCCGTGCCCGCCACCACCCTGAACCGCTCCTCCCACGTCAGCGGTCGCATCGACTCCCCGCCGCCGCCGCCGTGGAGCCGCGCCTCCAGGCTGCCGTGCGGCGCGTAGTCGGTGACGAGCAGCTGCAGCTGCGGCGTCCAGTAGTACCCCTTGAGCGGCACCAGGTTCGGGTGCCGCGCCTTGCCCAGCACGCGCGCCTCGCGGTCGAACACGTCGCGGGACTCCACCACGCTCGCCGTCGACAGCTTCTTCACCGCCACCACCCTGCCCTCGCCCACCGACGCGCGGTACGTCGTGCCGAACACGCCGCTGCGGCCGATCTCCGTCGCCTTGCTCAGCAGCGCGTCCGCGCCGCCCACGAAGTCCTCCGTGCGCAGGCTGCTCCCTGGCCCGAAGGTCACCATCTTCCCGGTGGCCAGTTTCCTCGACTTGGTCGAGCTGCTGCTGCCGGACACGATGCTCTCCAGCTCCACCAGCTCCTTCTCCTGGAACTCGTCGGCGCCGACACCACCCAACCTCCTCCGCCGCGACGACACGTTGAGCAGGGTGATCACCAAGACCCCGAGGGCGATGGACAGCGCCGCGCAGATGGCCACCATCGCGGACACGCTCAGGAACCGCCGTTTCCTCGGCACGTCCTCGCCACCGCGGCCACCACCACCGTTCTCCGCGACGTCGCCGTTGTTGCTGTTGCCGTGCGTGTACTCGTTGGGGTCGAGCACGAGCGGCTTGGGCACGTTCATCCGGCACGGCTCGGTGACCAGAGGGCTGCACACACCGAGGTTGCCCTCCAGCGCGCTCGCGTCCAGGCTCTGAAACACGCCCGACGCCGGCAGCCTTCCAACGAGCCGGTTGTGCGAGATGTTCACCGCCAGGAGGCTCTGCAGCCCGCCCAGCTGCTGCGGTATCTCGCCGGTCAGATGGTTGTACTCCAGCCGCAGAATCTCCAGCTTCTTCAGCTCCGCCATGCTCGCTGGTATCGGCCCCGTCAGATCGTTGTGGCCCAAGCTCCTGCCCCAGGACAGAAAAACCATTTGTCAAAATGAGTGTAGAAAATTTACAAAGTGTGTTCGAATTTTGGGCCCACTCACAGTAGGTAGAGAGAGGAGCACTTCGCGATGGTGTCGGGGATGGTGCCAGCGAGGGAGTTGCCGTCGAGCTGGAGCACGGCGAGGCTGCCGGACTCGCACAGATCGCTTGGCAGCGGACCGTACAGTCCGCTGCTGCGGAGGTCGAGCACCGTCAAGTTGCGGAGCAGCCCGAGCTCCGGCGGAAGCTGCGTGTGGAGCGCGTTGCGTGAGACGTTGAGGTACCGGAGGCTGAAGAAGAGCGCCATCTCAGCCGGGATGCTGCCGGTGAGCTGGTTGCCGGAGAGGTCGAGCCATTGCAGCGTCTCCGCCAGCCTGGTCGACCCGGACGGCATCACGCCGGAGAGCGCGTTGGACGACATGTCGACCGTCTCGAGCCCGACGTCGAACAACGCGTCGGGGATGCTGCCGCTGAGCCTGTTGCCCCTCAGGTGCAGCTCGGCGAGCCTGGTGCAGCCGGACATTGCCGCCGGGATGGAGCCGGCGAGCTGGTTCCTCGACAGGCTGAGGTAGCTGAGGTCCTTGAGCTCGCCGAGCGAGTCAGGGAGTGCGCCGGTGAGCACGTTGTCGGAGAGGTCGAGCCGCTGCAGCGCAGCCAGGTCGCCGAGCCATGAGGGTACCTCGCCCGAGAGCCTGTTGCTGGACGCCGAGAGGCGCACCAGCGAGGTGAGGCGAGCGATGGATGCGGGCAGCTCGCCGTCGAACGCATTGTTGCTGACGTCGAGGACACTGAGGTGCGGGCACATGCCGATGTCCTCGGGGAAGTTGCCGGAGAAGCGGTTGCCGCTGAGGTCGAGTGTCTTGAGGTTGTGGAGGGCGCTGATGCCGGCCGCAATGGAGCCAGAGAGGCGGTTGCTGGACAGGTCGAGCGTGCGGAGGCGCGAGAGCGGCCAGACCGCAGTGGCGAAGTCCGGCGTGCCGGAGAGCTGGTTGCTGGACATGTTGAGGTGGAGCAAGAGAGGGCTGTTGGGCAGCGCATTTGGTATGTCGCCCGAGAGCTGGTTGCCGGAGAGCACGAGGAAGCGGAGCGTGGGCGGGAAGGATGTTGGGAGGTTGCCGGAGAATGTGTTGGATGAAAGGTCGAGGTAGCGGAGGGAGCGGAGGAGTGGGAGGTCGTCGGGGAGGTTGCCAGAGAGCGCGTTGCGGGAGAGATCGAGGGAGCGGAGCGATGGGAGGAGGGAGAGGCCCGGGCGGAGTGCGCCGGAGAGCTTGTTGTTGGCAAGGGAGAGTGACTGGAGCGCCGGGAGGCGGTCGAGGCCGCGGGGCAGGCCGGAGGTGGAGGAGAGGGCAAGACCGTCGAGTGCGAGGCGGAGGACGCGGGAGGTGGCCGGATCGCACTCGACGTGCGACCAGCCGCAGGGCGTGGCGTCGGACTCGGCCCAGGTGGAGAGCGCGCCGGAGGGATCGGTGAGCGCCGACCGGAACACCACCAGCCCCAGCACCTCCTCGTTCACCGGCATCGGCATTTCGGCCGCCGCCGAGTGCATGTCAACCAAGAACAGTAGCAGCAGCAGGAGCACACTGGTATGAGCCGCCATTTTCTGCCGCCGCGTACAGAATGTCTCTGCTCCGCTCCGTGATGGGTTGGAGGTGGACTGATATGGATAATGGAGGTGGCGATAGATCTTAACTTAGATCGGTAGTGGGGGTATCGAGCTGGGAGGTTTTGGTTTGAGCATGGTGGACGGATTGGCGCCCGTGAGCGCGAGGGTGGGGGGTAGGTTGGACGCATGGAAAGCAACAAAAGACTTCACGTTCTCGCTGCCGCCCGGGTTGAAGCCGGGAACACGACGACATCGCCGCGCGGCAATTGAGGCACTGTTAGGGCATGCCCAATGCATAGCCCTAGGGGTGTTGCTTCACACCTTTATCTGCGTTTGAGCTGGTCAAAGTGAGGTTCGGATGAGGAGTAGCCTCTTCATCGTGAGAGCAACCTCTTCAGCCATAAAGTGAAAAATGTGAGAGAGATAGAAAAACCAAATCAGCTTTTGAGAGAAAGACATATTAATGGGACCATAACATGGCCTGCATATGTCAAAAGTTTTATCCAAGCCTAGTTGGACAGCTGCCTCCATTGCTCATGCCCTTACTGTCTCTCTGCTGCAAAGTGCAAACTTATCTACCGGTGCTAGCGGTGGATGGAATAATTACCAAATCATGGGCAGGCAGCTTTTACATTCACTTTGTATATAAACTACTGTAGCTCAGGCTTAGAATGGCACGCGCTCACGCAGAGTAATTCAGACAAGCGTCTGATGAATATACTAGTACCAGGTTTTGACATGATTGGCAAGCTAAAGCTAGTCCTCATCTTACTTATGTCTTTCTGATGTTAGGTTGTTATTGAATTGTAATTAACATGATACTATACTCACTGTCTTTGGCATATGCTATTGCTAGTCACTCCTATCAGTTTTATTCCGCTGATATATAAGAATCATGATACTGCTGGTCCTAGACTGACTCGGATGGTTTGAATTTTGAAACACTGAGATTCATGTGGATGCAACCAAGAGGCAGACATATCCAGTAAGACCTACAGAGTCTGAGATTTACATACCTTCATGCCTTCAACTGCCTGATCGCACAAATACAGACTGTAACCAAGTAGCAATGAGTGCTATTTCTTCACTGAGGTATATGACTTCATTCAAATCATGGGGGTGCACTGCAACTATACATGCCGTGTGCTCTACAATTTCGAGTTCTTGGCAGTTTGCTGCCACCCATGTCTGCTCTCCCACACTATGCCCAGATCAGCAGATCGCTTGCCACTTGTGCTGTTATACATCGCATCAAGTCCAAGAAACCTGTGCTCACCCATGGCCACTATACATGGATTATGCACTATTGCACTGCACTACTAGCTCCAATTTCTAAGCGCAAACTTCTATACGTATAGAATCAACAGTAAAGGAGGCCTGTATCCAGGACAGACTCTCATTGGTACACTTATCATCTCGGTGTAGTTAGCTGGGCTTGGAGGAAACCATTTCTTCAGACAACAAATCCATGGCGCCTTGCTTTGCCAAGCTCAAACGCATCATCACCCATGTAGCAATCACGCGGAGCCATCGAGCGGCCCTTGCGTCTTCCTGAGGTTCCAGTGGAGGCCCTCGTGGATGCTGCGGAGGAAATCGGTGGTCGAGTCGACGAGGCAGGCCGTCGGAACGGGCCAAGGGGAGATGCTGCAGATGAGGGCGTCGCCGGGGGCCAGCTGCTTCCGGTCCTTCCCATCGAAAGATGCCCAGGCGTGCCCCCGGCTGTTGTATGGCACTTGTATGCGGAGAGTCACATACTCGGGCAGTATCAACGGCCGGAACGATAAGGAGTGGGGACAGATCGGCGTGAAAAGGATCCCGGGGACCTGCATGCATCATGTAGAATCAGGCGTTAGAGACCAAGATAGCATTGGAGGCATCGTGCTGGAACGGAGAAAACAGCAAGGCTTGTTGGGGGGGACAGCCGCTCTGGATCTGAGGGCAGTGTGCAGCGAGTCTGTGATAGGTAGAAAACAAGATAGTAACTGCACCTGTTGCTTGTCACAAAGCCCTCAAAGACCGAGCGGTTAACAGTGCAAAGACACAGAGCCCAGGAAAATAAGACTGTACCTGCACTTGTTGCTTGTCTACAAGCCCTCGGAAGCCACTTTGGAGAGAGGTTAACAGTGCAGAGTACGCGTGACAACAAAGTTGCAGGCCTCTTTACTGTGCTGACTAACATCAATTTGAAAAGGGAAAAATCTCTTTAACTACTCCGGATTAAAAGTTTGGTTGGATAGTTATTAGGCTACACCTGAGAATTTGCTTCTTCGATGCTGACGAATTTCTGTCAGCACATTGAATGCAGGAGGGAGCTTGTCTATCTGACAAGGATTTATGCTATAGACATTACATGTGGAATTACAGGTATCAGCTTAAGTTTCTTAAGGTATTCATCAATATAACCAACAGAATACTCTGGTCTCTACCACAACCTATCTGAATTTTTAATAGTATAACATGATTATTTTAGTCCCATGTAAGAGAGATAATCTCAAGACTAACTGCAAAAATTCAAACACAAGGTTGAAAATCAGGGTGTGAAATACAAAGTAGGGCATACCTGTGGATGAACCATGGATCCTCCGGCTGCTAGTGAATATGCTGTGCTTCCTGATGTCGTTGATATGATGAGCCCATCCCCTTGTACACATGTAACAAATGAACTGTCACAGTAGCACTCCAGGTAGGTAAGGTAAGATGATATTCCGCGGTCAATTGTAACTTCGTTCAATACTAGGATTGGCTCCTCGGTCTCGAGTTCATCCTTCGCTGCATCGCGGATTACATGACACTGCAGACGGTTTCTCAATGTTATGCTAAAAGGTCCCTTCAGAACATTGTCCAAGCAATCACGGTATTGCTCGCTTGCTGAAAAAAAGGTTAAGGACAACTTATATGTGAACCTCCCAACAGGATAGTAGAAAGCTTTACGTGTGATTTGTCTGCTAGCAGTATAAGATTTTGAACCAATTAAAATCTAGCATTACCGAAATGTAGGTTAGAATAGCCAAAAACATCAACAACCATTAAATATCAGCAGCATATCTAGCACACTATCATTGATGATAAAGGATACGGAAAGGTGTCATGAAACCCAGTGACCCCATGGCGAAGGCAACAACCGGAGGTACAGGTCCTTTGAACAATGATGCAGCCTGTTATGAGAGGTTAAATCAATAACTAATTTCAGTAGAAGTCCAGCATAAATTGAACCAAACTAAGTCTTACGTGAAATAACAAATCAAAACCAGAATATGGCAAGCAATTGGTTCCTCTTGAACAAACAATGACATTACTTGAAATAGCACGCAAAATATATTTCCCTCAAACAAAAGATCATGCAAACATGAAACTAAACATCTAATTTATGAACCTGCAAAGCAATACCTATCAAGTAAGTTGGTTCTCACAGCAAATTGTATTAGAACTTCCCATTTTGAAGCAGTAACTCCCATAACTAGTACTGGAGAGTTCTATAGACGTTCTACTACAGCAGTTTGCAAATGTTTCCATATAAACCACACATATTGACCAAATATGCATGTTGATATTCAAGAAACTACTAAGTCCACACGATCCCCTTAAGGCTTTGCATATTGAAGAAATGATGACAGGAGGCTAAAGCTCTGCAATGCCTGACCAGGGAGGCAATAACAGATTCAGAGAACTATTAATAGCTGGTGTAGTAATATCAAATAAGTAGTTTAGCCATTCTAGACAAATGTATAACTAAAGGTGGCCACAACATAAAAATGTACAAAAGTTTGGTCCATACAAAAATCTACAAGGAAGCTTTACAAAATGGATCAAATAACTGGACTTGCTTACCCATAAGACAGTTCCATCACCTCCAAGAGTTACAACGAGATCCACCTTTGTGTGCAACATCTTTGTCTCCTCATCTATCATAAATTTCTAATTAGTTGGAGAGAATGGGGGTTGCTTGACTGAATAAATTACTTAATACAAAGATCTGTCAGACTAATATAACTCAAGAGATGAACATACCAACGTACAAAAAAATGCTGGCCAATAAAGTCACGAATGGGAAGGTGGGTTAGTCCTAAATCTACAACTAAAATTAAGGTATTAGTGACTACAACTTACAGCTATTCTGCAGCACATGTGGTTTCACATTACTCAAACAAAACATTATTTATATTTTGATATTAAAGAACACTGATTTAATACTGTGTTCAGTTTCAGCCAATAATGATTTGCATGGATGTCTAGTTAAGGAACATTATTTGGATTGACTCAATTATCAGGACCACTCTTCCTTCATAAGAATCTCAGAAACAGAAAAAATTCTAGTCCATAGATGAAATAGTAAAAATCTTAATTATAACTAATGTTCTGGAATTTAAAAAATCTGGAGCAGCATGAATGAACTACATTAAATAAATACTCCGTAGAATAATTCTCTTACCATTATCCCATGTTTGCACCAAGTTGCGGTCGGTATCTTGTGTTAGGAGTTCTTTGCTAACCCATGGCTCCACCAAGACATTAATATTTTTGTTCTCTTTAAGCCATCTACAATAAAATTATTGGCACTTTTCTTAGTGGTGCAAGTGTCAAATATATTTTACAAGCATGATGGCATGTATCCTATGTAAGCGCTTGCATCAGTCATAACAGGATAATTTGGATAAGTAAACTGTATAACTGAAGACAAACTCTTCTTGTACTGGTAATTACATGATAACAGAACCTCGAAGTTCAGAAATATGGAAATATTCTTCTTGAATATGTTCACAGACAAGGTTCACATAAACAAGGAAGTAAGACTATCGACCATTACTCCAAGACAGAAGAGAACGCACCTGACCATTTCAGCACAAAGAACACGAACTGAGTTGGAGTTAGGTTTGGTTATGAAAAGAACTGTTTGTGGCTGGGATTCCCACTTCAGTAAGATCTGAAACCAAGGTATCCGTTGTTAAGGAAAGAGAGACATGGATAAAAATGACAGTATTTTGGTCAAGTGATTCCAGGTACTCTAATTTAATGGGTACAACCTATTATTTCAAAATGAAACAAACAGAAGGAGAATCTCAACCTGTTTATTACTGCGCTCTGCTGTTGTAATGTCTCCTTTTTCAAAGGAAACAAAGTCATGCTTGTGCTGGCCGTTTTTGTTGCCATTGCATCCCCATGAAAGTTTAAATGATGCTTTTCTTCCCACCATCTTGTGACTAGATCTTCGGCTAGATCCAGGAACTTCGTCCCGGAGAACCTCGTGTGAACATATCTCATGGTTGCCACAACATGCTGTTTGATCAGATCCAGGTGTCTCAAGTGTTATTTGTCTGGCCAGTTTCTCTAGGTTATCATCGGTGCAACTGCCACAATCTGCACAAGGTAGCAGTCCAGTTAGATTTTTCTCAGGGGCTGTGCTCCAATACATTGGAACACATCAGAACGTATTCAAGTGTAACTGTGTAAGATATGGATTATCCATTTGAGGATCCATCCAATGATATGGATATTCCCCTTGGACAAATAACAAGTGTGACAAAGGGAAGCCTGCTGTAATGATCCAAGACTCAAAAACTTCATAAAACCTTCCTTGTGTAGTCATGTGAACAGATGCAGAACTATGCTTAGGATTTCCCCCTTGACACGCCTTAAATGATCAAACCATGGTTGCTATACATTGTACAATAATTTTATTAATTTAAACTTCTATGTGAGACAAATCCACAATCACTATCGCACAGGGACACAAAAGCCACCTTGTTTTGTGACACGGTGTTACAGCTTCCTCGTGCTGTTGAATCTTAGTAAGTGTGGCCATCAATCTACGTGTAGACATCTAGATTATGGTATTTCCGTAAGCAAAACTTCCTTCCATAAACACATGATAAATATCAATGGTAAAATTTTGGATCACAGAGAATTCAGAAAGTATTTATTTCATGACCTGAAGTAGTACGACACTTCAATCGCTAACTCTCAGCACAACGGATGATATTGTCTGTTAAAGCTAAAAGGCATCAACTGGAAATGCATAAAACGAACCTTTCATTTTACTTTGTTGCTTTTGTGCCGTCTCTAACTCATATTTACGTTTCCATTCTGCCGCCTCCGCCTGAGCAGCAGCTTTCCCTTCAGCAACTTGTCGCAATGCCTTTGCAACAGCTTCAAATTGACAGAGTCATACCGGTCGTTATTTGGAGTGCAGGTAGAAAGCAGAACATATAACTGTTACTGTATATGACAGGATTCAGGCCGGGTCATCAAAAGTTTGTGTGTCCTTACTTCTCATAGCCTCTGAAAACTCCACAAGGTGCGCATCAGTTGACTTGATAGGCGTTTGAGCAAGGAATTCATAAGTTGCTCTCTCTGATTCGACTGAACTAACAGTGGAGCTAACTGTAGAGATGGTGCCATTTTCACTTTGATGCGAGGCTATGACATCTCTTTGATCCGAAACCTGCAATGCAAAGAAGGGCTGTGAGTAAGACAACAGGAAATCTGATGAGGCAGCAAAGTCAAACTTTCTCCCATATTTCCTTTTCCTTGGACAATGGTACTTCAATCCTTTTCAGTCCACAGAAGAAGTCAAGTGATAAGTGCATATGGAGATATAAACTCGTAAATGGTAAGCTCCATCAGCCACTGGATTCAATTTTTACATGGGGCGGGTGCTTAACCTTAAAGCTAAACTGAAGAATAATCAAGACTGAGAATAACGAAAACTGAAACAAAATAACAAGATCCTAGACCAAGTAAACAACCAAGTCAATTGTTACTGGTTGGAAATCTCCGTTTAGTCGTAGGGAAACATATGCTAAGTAGCTCAGTACTTCCCAAAGCCATCACATGTTAAATTTGGAAATGCATGTGAGGTGAAATGCTTGGTTATAATTTATGAACCCATGATGACCCGTGATGATCCAGGTCAGGTCAGAAGTGGTGAATCGAGAGGAGAATTGGGGAAAAAGGGGGCGAATGTCCACTGGCACATATTCTATTGAGAGAGAGTAAACTAATGTCCACTGGAATTCAAACCTCCTCCTCCTAACTGCAAGATAGTACTAGTACTAACGAAAGTTAGGTGGCTGCAACACAAACAAAAAACGTGCGAAGCCTTGCCCTGCACTCTGGTCGGTTAGGGATGCTGGCCATGACTAGTAGGCACGCAACGCAACGGGGGTAGGAGCAGGACGAACATGCCTAGGAGATGACTGAGAAAGTGACGCGCACGCATGTATGTCTCTCTAGCAACGGCGAAACGTACCTTGTCGAGGAGCGATCTGGAGGTCGGGGCGGCCGGGATGGGTATCGGGCCCGGGTTGAGGCTCCGGAGCCTGGACTCCGGCTGCGCGGACTGGGTGAGTGCCTCCGTGGACGGGGACAGCTGCTCCTGAAACAGAGGAACCAGGCATTCGTCAGGACGAGCAACCACAGCGTGTCCGAATTCAGAGTTTCGCTGCGCGGAATGCCCGGATTCGGAGCGGGAGCGAGACATGCAGCCGGCTCCCCTGAGCAAATTGCGGCCGGGGGCAGGGCGGAATTCGGGCGCCCGGCGGCCGAAACCCGCCGCCCCCGAACTAGCGCGGCCGGATTGGAGGAGCGCGGGCGCGTGGCGTACCTGTAGGTCCGGGCCGTGGGCGGGGTCGGCGAGCGGCATGGCGGCGCGATCCGGGTGTGGCGTGGCTTCCTCTGCTCCGCCCCTCTGCTCGTGCTGGTGCTGGTGCTGGTGCTCGCGGATTCCCGTTTGGCTTTGGCTTGGCGACTGGGTTTTGGTTGCTGGGCTGGGGCAGTGTACGTGCGTGCGTGGTCGGGAAGGGAAGGGTGGGTGGTGGAGTGGAGGTGGAGGTGGTTGCTGCCTCTGAAAGAGGACGATGGCGAGCACCATCTCCCTCCGATTCCGGGCTATTTATCGGTGTCAGGCCGGGGGTTGACGCCGACGGATACTGACTCGTCGGGTCGGGGGGTTGGTGGGGCCTCCTAGCAGTCAGGTCGACGCGTGCGCTGGTCTTGGGTTTGGAGGGAGGCACATTTCTCTCTGTTTTTCTTCGGTTGGGGGTGGAATCGACCATCACTCCAAATTCTCAACTTATGTAGTAATTGACTGACTAGTAAAGCTTTTTCTTTTTTGGAATAATTGACTAGTACTTGCTCATCCAAACCAAACCAACAGATATTGATAAATATGCAACCTCCAAATAAGGTATGCTATTCGAGCGACTCATTCGTGCAATTATGCTAAAAGATGCCCCATCGAAACGATCGGGCAAACTTTTAACTCGTCCCTCTTATCTCGATGAAGAGGGCGGGTGAAACTCGACGAGGTCAATGGTTTCTGGCATATGCATCACAGTTCATAGGCAAGAAGGGAGGACGGTGTATGACGACCAAGAGAACACCTCTTATGGACCTACTCATGCATATGTGTATACACTTGGCATCTCTTATGTACATCCAAGGGGATTTGCACGAAAATGTCTCGCTATGGCTATGTTCGGTAGAAAAATAATTTAAAAGCCAACAAAGTTTTGATAGTCACAAAGGTGTCAGGGGAACCCCTTTGCTCCTTTTCTTTTCAAATATGGCAGCCAACAATCTTGATAAAATGATCTCTGTTGCACATCAGAATGATTTGCTGATGGGCCTAGCAGATAATATTGTTCCAAAGGGAATTGCAATGCTTCGTTATGCTGATGACACAATCCTGCTGATCCAAGACAATTTGGAACAAGCCAGGAACCTTAAACTTCTTTTGTATATATTTGAAGCTATGTCTGGATTAAAGATAAATTTTGAAAAAGTGAAGTGATGATGATCTTGCCAGATGACAGCAAAATACAGTGCCATATCCTGCCAGATCCTTTTTTGGGCTGGTAGTGCTGATAAAAAGAAATACCACTTTGTCAAATAGAGATGGATCTGTAAATCAAATAAAAAGGGTGGTTTGGGCATGAAAGATCTTACCAAATTTAATGTCAGCCTCATGCGTAAATGGTGGTGGAAAATTGAATTTGATATAGGCCCTTGGCAGCAGTTCATGAATACAAAATACGTGAAAGATACTGATATTTTCTATTCAAGGAAGAATCCTGGTGACTCTCCCTTATGAACAGCTATGCGGAAGGTTAAAAATCTTTATCTAAGTGGCAGGAGGATGCAGGTAGGGGATGGGAAAATGACAAGTTTCGGGTATGGTGCATGGTGTGGTCTTAACCCTTTAAAAGAAACTTCCTCTGATATTTTTTATATTTGCAATGAGCAAAATGTTAGTGTAGCTGATGCTGCTGCTCTTGGTTGGAATTTCTCTTTCAGAAGATACTTATCACCTGATTTGGCTGTTCAAGTGCATGGGATGTTGGGTATAGTGAGACAAATTGTGCTATCACATGAAAAAGACAGGCATTTCTGTATCTTTTATGCTAAATCCATGTACAAGCATCTCTGCAGGAATGGGACTGACATATCCTTCATACACATGTGGAAAAGCAACATACCTTCGAAAATAAAGATATGGCTGTGGCTTATTTGGCACAATACAATTGCAACAAAGGACAATTTGCTGAAGAGAAACTGGGCTGGAAGTGCTTCTTGTCAGTTTTATCATAAAGATGAAACCATATCACATCTTTTCTTTGATTGTGCAGCACCAAAATTTGTCTGGAGCACAGTTGCCATGTCAATTGGGGCATCCGACAGCCCTAGGAGTTTTACCTATTTTTTGGTGGTTCCCTCATTTAGTTCCAGCCATTAGAAATGTGCAAATTGCTGAGCTAGCTGATATATGCTGGGCCATATGGAAACTGAGAACTAGAGCTTGTTTTGAGAACAAACTCATTAAATATCCCAGTGAACTAATCAGTTCTGTTGTTGTTTTTATGAATTACTGGGCAGGTCTACATAATTCTTCTGATGCAGAAAACATCAGAGCTGGTGCTGCCAGTCTCCTTCACCTTGCTGCTGGTGCCACTGTTGCGCCACCGCCATCAGATGGACAATCCAGAGGAGTTCTTCACTTGACAGATGCTACTATGACTGACCCTGCCGAAGACAATGTGGAGACTGATGATGGAGATGGAGCATAGTTTGCTTCAACCTGATGCTGCTGATGGACCCTTTCCCTGCTCTGGATGTTGGGTTTACCTATTCTAGTACCCTCCCTAGCGGTGTTAGTTGGTTTTTGATATGGCTGTTAGTTTCCTGTGCTTTCGTTTGTTAAGTGGTTAAAAAACAGTTGCCTGTAATCGTTCCATAAACGCTAGCAGTAGGCGGCGATCCCACCCCCTGCTTTTACTTTCTATTTTTGTCCTTCTGAACAAAAGGAATGTATTTTTTTTCATTATCTCCTAATAATGAAAATCGACCCAGAGAGGGGTCGCTTGGAAAAAAAAAGGCAACAAAGTAATTGAATACTAAAGTATTTTATCATCTAGGCAGTAGATACCTCCGTTTTGACGTTTCTCAACATTTTAAAGTATTGTGAATACTTTGTACTTGTTTGGTTACCGCTAGTTAGTGGACTGATGGGCACGTCTCCGCCAAGCATCTTCATTTTTCAAACGGGCTCGCTAGCTTCACTTTCCAGCCCTTCAAACATGGTGAGCATGATTTTCATTTCCTTAACTTGGCTGGCCTTGTCAGGTTTATCTTCTTTCTTCTTCAACGTTTGAGCAACCACTCAGCAGTCACTTAAATCGTTGTTTTCTTTATGCCTTGTTATACATCATGTTTAATTCTCGGTGCAAGCTAGCTTCCGGCGCTAATGCATTGCTATAAGTTTTAGGGACAGTGATAAGAGCAGTGAGCAGCGAGGTGGAAAAGTTTGTTCTTCTTTCCCAAATCCTAGTTTTATAAAACAGTAGGTTTGTGTTGTTGCTAGACACCTCAATGTATTTAAAACCTAAATATTTTTAGAAACTCGGTATTTTTAGAATACTTTAAAAAAATACTTTGCTATGAAACATAAGTGAGCAATAAACACGAGATCTACATTTTTTAATGAAGAGTTGAATGGTTTGAGAGCCGATGAGGTACATGGAACATCACCAGTTGTGTTGGATGCTAGAGTATTGTTGTTAGGTTGCAATTTTCAGTTCAGCCATAAATTAGTAACGTCGAGTGTGAAAACATATTTGAAAAAAACATAAACCTCGAGTGGTTATTTTAAGGCGAAGTGGACTTTGGGAACCTTCGTGGTTACTCCATGAGGAAGGCACGACTTGCTTGGTAGGTCCATTCTTCTTTGGGAACCTAAGCTTCGAGCAAATTATCGATTAAAGTAATCCCACGTTGTGGGAAAAGAATGATGTGATTTGATCTTGTATCACTACCCCAATGTTAAGTGTTTTGTTGTCCACAAGACATGTGTTGCTAACTCACATGATTATAGCAATAGCCATGTACAATGCATTTGTAAGGTAAGTAGTATTTCAAAGCCAGCTGGTATAATTTTTTTTAGCTTAGTTTAGTTGGAGCATATATATCCATCAACTGCCAAAAACGGCGTTTATATATCTACGAAGCCGGCCGGTGCCTTCTATGCTAAGCTATTCCATAGCAAGGACGACATATTTTGTATGAAGAAAAAGGGACTAATAAAAGAAGGCACAAGTCAACTGGCAGGAATTCTAGTTCTAGTTATTATTCCAAGAATTCTCGTTGGACGATGGCGACAAGTTAACCACAATATGCTAGGAACAGCTTCTTTTCCTGTGTACGTATGTGCAGTTCGCAAGACTTGACCGACCGATTCAAATCCTTTTTGGCGAAACGCATGTCATACATTCCAATACCAACATGATGTTTGGACGTATGTGGGCCACACCACATCCATCTACAAATCCTCAAAATCTCAATGTCCATTAACAACGGCAGCTTGGTCTCTCGTGGTCAATATCCTTTTGTTGCGGCGTTCTCTAGTTTTTCTCGTTCCAGCGATACCATGCGTGGCCGTCTAGGAGAACAGGCCTCCGAAGCACCGTCCACCGAGAATCTACACCACCGGGAACGGTAACAAGCATTTGGAGAGCGTCTCGACGCGCGTAACTATTGCCCGCCTGACCTCAACAACACCCATGGCTGATATTGACCAATGAGCCAACCTTCCCGGTAATGATGTGTGTGCTTCTCATCTCTTATCTTGTGGTAGTGTTTGTAGAAAGGTTATTGGAGATTGCACAGCACCAATAGGGCCGGCTGCTCATATATATATAGGCGGACACATGTACAATTACAGGTACAACCCTGAGAAAACACGGGGACCTATATCTATACAATATGTTACTCAACACCCCCGCAGTCGAAGGGTCGGCACCGACACACAGACCGGAGCGAAACTCGAGAAAAGTCGTGGATGGCAATCCCTTCGTCATGATATCGGCAAATTGCTGAGACGTCGGTACGTGAAGAACTCGAACGCGACCGAGGGCAACTTGCTCACGAACAAAGTGGATGTCCAACTCGATGTGCTTGGTGCGCCGATGATGAACGGGGTTGGCGGAGAGGTAGACAGCCGACACGTTGTCGCGGAAAACCACCGTAGCCTTGTCAACGGGGCAAGATAGCTCGGACAGAAGCCGACGGAGCCATGTGCACTCAGCCACAGCGTTAGCCACGGCGCGGTACTCGGCCTCAGCACTTCGGAGCGGGACACGGTGGGCTGCCTCTTGGAGGACCAAGAGACAAGCGACGAGCCGAGATAGACACAGTGAGCCGCTGGTGGAGCGGCGCGTATCCGGGCAACCCGCCCAGTCCGCGTCGAGTAGGCGACAAGGTCGGCCGTCGTCGAGGGCGAAGCATGCAACGTCAAGCCGTAGCCCATGGTACCGCAGACGTAGCGGAGAATCCGCTTCACCGCGGCCCAATGAGCATCCCGAGGAGCATGCATATGCAAGCACACCTGCTGCACGGCGTACTGGAGCTCCGGTCGCGTCAGTGTCAAGTACTGAAGAGCACCGACGATGGAGCGATAGAGCGGCGCGTCGGACGCCGGTGACCCATCACTGGCGGAAAGCTTGGCCTTCGTGTCGACAGGAGTAGGCGCAGGGTTGCAGTTAAGCATCCCAGCACGCTCGAGAAGCTCGTGGGCATACTTCCGCCGATGGAGGAAGAACCCGTCCGCACGTCGGACAACCTCGATGCCGAGGAAGTAGTGAAGCGGGCCAAGATCCTTCAACGCGAACTCAGCGCGAAGGCGGTCGGTGAGCTGTCGAAGAAGACCAGCGGTGGAGGCCGTCAGGATGATGTCGTCGACGTACAGCAGCAGGTATGCCATGTCGTTGCCGGTCCGGTAGACAAACAGGGACGCATCGGAGCGCGTGGAGCGGAAGCCCAGCTGATGCAGGAAGCCGGCGATGCGCTGGTACCGGGCGCGGGCGCCTGCTTAAGTACATAGGGACCGAGAGAGCAAGCACACGTCATCGGGGCGCTCGGTGTCGACGAAGCCGATGGGTTGCCGACGAGACACCTGTTCCTCGCAGATGGCCATGAAGGAAGGCGTTGGAGACGTCCATCTGATGCACGGGCCACGCACGAGACGCGGCGAGGTGCAGCATCTGTGCGGATCGTGCCCGGTTTGACAACCGGGGCAAACGTATCCGTGAAGTCGACGCCAGCGCGCTGCCGAAAACCGCGCACCACCCAGCGCGCCTTGTAGCGCTCGAGAGTGCCGTCGGAGCCGAGCTTGTGCTTGAAAACCCATTTGCCGGAGATGACATTGGCGCGAGGGGGCCGGGGAACGAGCTCCCAGGTCCTATTGCGCCGAAGCGCGTCGTACTCCTCCCGCATGGCGGCACGCCATTCGGGTCGCGCAAGGCAGCGCGAGCCGAGGTGGGCACCGGCGAAGGAGCGGTCGCCGAGCCGGTGGCGAGCCGGTCTGGCCGGCCCGGTGACCGGACTGGCCGGCCGACGGTCCGGCTCGACCGGGCGCTTGGCCGGGTCGGCTGGTGGAGGGACGCCGCCGTCGTGCGGCAATATGCTGTTGCCGCGCGGCCCGGAAGACATACTGGTCGGCGGGGTAGCGTGTAGACGGCCGCCGTACGCCTGCGCGGGCGCGGGTGAGCATGGGCGCAGGAACCGCAGCGACGGGTGGCGAGGCAGACGACGAAGAGGCGGCCGCCGCGGGCGATGGCGCCTCGGGCGACGGGGGCACCGGGGACGCCTCGGACGTCGCAGGTGCGGGCGAAGGGGACGCCGCGGGTGAGGGCGCTGGCGCCTCGGGCGACGCGGGCGACGGGGGCACCGAGGACGTCTCGGACGTCGCAGTGCGGGCGGCGGGGACGCCGCGGGCGAGGCGCCGGTGGCGACGCGGGCGATGGCGCCGCGGGCGACGCGGGCGATGGCGCCGCGGGCGACGCAGCGACGGGCGCCGCGGCGCCGAGGGACCAGCGGTGCCGGCGCCGGGGGCCACCGCGGTCGGGGCGTCGGCGCGCGGCCGCAGGAGGGCTGCGGGCGCCGGGGACGCCGAGGGACCGGCGGGGCCGGCACCGGGGGCCACCGCGGTCGGTCGTCGGCGCGCGGCCGCAGGAGGGCCAGCGGGCGTCGGGGCGTCGTCCGGAGGTGTCGCCATGAGTCCCCGCTGAAACGGAAAAACCAACTCGTCAAAGTACACGTGCCGGGAAGTGAAGACACGATGGGAGACCGGGTCGTAACAGCGGTAGCCCTTGGTGTTGGCGGGGTAGCCGAGAAACACACAAGGGAGGGAGCGCGGCGCAAGCTTATGCGCGGCGGTGGCAGCAGTGTTAGGAAAACACCGGCAGCCGAAGATGCGGAGGTCATCATAGGTGGGCGGCGCACCGTAAAGGAGATGATGCGGCGTGTAGGACCAACGCACACGACACGGGCAGATGTTGACGAGGAGAGTCGCCGTGGCAAGGGCATCCGGCCAGAATCGCGGGGGCATGGAGGCATGGAACAGAAGGGTGCGGACGCAGTCGTTGAGGGTACGAAGCATCCGTTCTGCACGGCCATTCTGTGAAGAAGTGTATGGACACGTGAGGCGGAAGATGGTGCCGTGGGTGGCGAGAAGGGAGCGAATGGTGATGTTGTCGAACTCCTTGCCGTTGTCGGTCTGTAAAGCGTGAATGGGGCGACCAAACTGAGTGGAGACGAACGCGAAGAAGGCGGTGAGGGTGGTGGCAACATCCGACTTACGGCGAAGTGGAAAAGTCCATACAAAATGCGAGTAATCATCAAGAATCACAAGATAATAATTATAACCAGAGTTACTCGGAACCGGCGAGGTCCATACATCACTATGAATAAGTTGAAAGGGAAAAGACGCGACCGTGGAGGACGAACTAAACGGAAGGCGAACATGTTTGCCTAGACGACATGCTTCACAAGAGTGGGCATCCGTTTTATTACAAGTAAAGGAGAAGCCTTGCATTATTTGACGCAGAGTGGCGGAGCTAGGATGGCCAAGACGGGTGTGCCAAAGGTCGACACCGGCGGAGAGGGCGAGTGGGCGGCCGGTGGTGGTGGAGGCCGCGCCAACGGGGTAGAGATCGCCGGGGCTGTCACATCGGTGGAGGAGCATCCGGGTACGACCATCCTTGACAGAGAAACCAAAAGCGTCAAATTCCACGATCACGGGGTTATCACGACGTAAAGATTTAACGTAAACAAGGTTTTTTATCAAGTCGGGAGAAACAAGAACATTATGGAGAGAGAGGGGAGTGGAGGTGGAAGGAAAAGAGACGAGAACCAGTGTGAGTAATAGGAAGAGCATGACCGTTGCCAACGATGATGCGAGAAGAAGTGGAAGCGGGTGTGGAAAAGGAGAGGTTACCGGGATGCGCAGCCATATGCGCGGAAGCGCCGGTGTCCATGAACCAGTCGCCACCGCCACCATACGCCCCGGCAGAGGGGGCGCTCTGGAGGGCGGTCAGGAGCGCGGGATCCCACGGGGTCGCACCCGGAGGGGCGGCGGAGGCCGGGGCAGGCTGGGGCGCCGCGTAGAACGCCTGGTGGGAGGCTGGACGCGGCCCCATAATGCCCGGGTAGGGGGCGCGCGGCACGGGCATGGAGTAGGCGTGAACAACCCCGGTCCACGGGTTGTGACCGGCGGTCCATGGCGGAGGGGCGGTGTACTCGCGGGGACGAGGCGCGGGGCGGCGGCATTGGCGCCACCGTTGCCGCCACCGTTGCCACCGCCACGGCGACGACGGCCACGGCGGCTACCTCCGGAGGAGCCGGCTGGCCGGTCCGTGGACCGGTCGGGCCGGCCGGGGGCGCCGGCCGTGCCCGGTCCGGGGGCCGGTCCGGCCGGCTCGGTGACCGGTCCGACCGGGCGGCGGGCGGCGGCGGGGAAACCCGGCGGCGGACCCGAGGGCGAGGCGCGAGGCGCGGGGCGCGGAGTCCGGGCGCCGCGGGAGAAGCCGGCCGGCGAGCGGTGTGGGCCGCCCGAGCCCGGAGGTGCTTGAGGCGGCGCTCCTCGAGGCGCGGGTACGCCACGGCCTGCTCGAAGGTGGGCGTGGTAAGGAGCGTGAGGTTGGAGGCGGCGTTGCCGAGATCCTCGCCGAGACCCGCCGACGGGGTGGAGAGCATGATCTTGTCATCGATCGGGAACTCCAAGTCACGGAGCTCATCGGAGAGACTCTTCGGCCTTGAGGGCGTAGTCATCGAGAGACAGGTCGTTCTGGTGGGTGCCGAAGAACTCCTGTTGGAGGAAGGTGACCCGCTGGATTTTGTTGTCGGTGAAGAGGCCGGTGATCTTAGCCCAGACCGTGTGGGCGGAGTCGCCGTCGCGGACGACAGTGCGGAAGATGTCGTTGGAGACGGTCTGGTAGAACCAGCGGATGATGGTGGCGTCGATGGCGAGCCACTCGGGGTCGTGCGGCATGGCGAGGAGGTCGATGGTGCCGTCGACGTGATCAAGGAGATCATACTCGCGGAAGAGCAGCCCAAAGTACGTCTTCCACGGGAAGAAGTTGGCAGCGGTGGTGGAGAGCTTCAGCGGCGCCCTAGAGAGGAGGGGGCGGCGGCTAGGGTGGATGGAGGTGGTGGCCGGCGGCGCCCTAGGGAGGAAGAGGGGCGGCGGCTAGGTCAGGACCCGAAGGGTCTCTGATACCATGTAGAAAGGTTATTGGAGATTGCACAACACCAATAGGGCCGGCTGCTCATATATATATAGGCGGACACATGTACAATTACAGGTACAACCCTGAGAAAACACGGGGACCTATATCTATACAATATGTTACTCAACAGTGTTTATTCCATATTCAGGTCAGCTATATGTGCGTACTTAGTCTGGTGTGTATGTTTAAATCTGCTACTAGTATATTTGTGATGTTGCTTTCGGTAATGGCATTTGCTCCGGTACAACCCCCTCCCCTCAAACTCAACCCGAACTTAGGCAAACTCAAACACAAGAACGGCTGAGATTGTCCGATACCCCTTCATAATTAATACTACAAAACCCGTATAGCCCAACTAAATTATACGTCTTTCTATCATATGTATGTATACTAGTACATACGTACACCGGTTTATCGCTGGCGACGGTCGCGGACGGCGGACTGGTGGTGGTGGCGGTGCTGGCCAGGCACTATGCACTCCGAGGTGGATCCGGACGGCACATACCTCAGAAAGGCCGTGTAGCTGTGTGCCGGCAAGGGTTGAAGGCGCGGCAGGGTGGCGGCACGGCATGGCGGCGGCGCGTTGACGCGACGGACAGTCCGGATACATGTCCGACGATAGTTCCGGGCGACGAAATTTTAATGTGGGCTAGTGGGAGTTGCCAGACTTGTTGTCGGATAAGTATGAGCAAAAAAAAATTGCCGGACTTGCTGCCGGACTTGTTGCCGGACATGTCTGGCTGCTTGTCCGACCGGCGGCGATGGGAGATGACGATGCGGCCAAGGAGACACCGACCTACCCGCAGTGAAGAAGCACGACGGTCGGCAGCGGCGAGGTTGGGCAGCTGGGGGCTGTGTGCGGGACATAGATTGAAGACTACATCACGCCTATACGTGGATCTGTATACGTACCTATACATGGATATACATGGTTTTGTATATGGGCTTGGATGGGCTCTACAAGTTTAGAGGGAGGGGGTTGTACTGAAGCAAGCCCCTTCGGTAATTAAACTAACTCGAGAAAAGATTACCTAATAACATGACAGAGCAGCTTGTAAAACATAAGCCAACAATGACGTATGCGCATCCAAAGAATTTCAGAAAACGTCGCATGAACCAGCACGTACGTACGCCGAGCAGCCTAATACCCGTTCTTTGTACGTACGTACACGGTACACGCACACCGTCGCGACGTACGATAGGCGAAGAAGTATTCAAAGGATTCCGATGGATCTTGGAAGGTCTTGGTCGTGGATGGGCTGCAGCAGCTAGCAGACGACAATGGGGAGACGAGATCGACGCGGACGAAATATCTGGCGAATATTAGAATATGGTGGAAGTGGTTGGCAGCTGCAGCATGCATAGGCCAAATTACAGGGCAGAAAGGAATGGCAGGTGAGCGTTGGACCGGTGGAAACGAGCGCTTTTACCAGTTGCGACGAGCATCGCGGAAGTGGGTCGTCGTCGTCGTCTCGTCCAACGCGAGTCGTCGGGCGGTGCATGGAGGGAGGCGTCGATAGTGGGAAACCATGATTTTGACACAAATAA
Organism: Lolium rigidum; assembly: GCF_022539505.1. Lineage (NCBI taxonomy): Eukaryota > Viridiplantae > Streptophyta > Magnoliopsida > Poales > Poaceae > Lolium > Lolium rigidum. The sequence continues at coordinate 23,207,370 of NC_061513.1, forward strand.
CCCTTTTAGTAAAGAAAAGTACGGAATGACCTTCTAGCCAAATTATTTCACTGTACTAACTCTTTTGTGTGGCGCCCTTCGGAGCAGCGTCACACATGTCTGTGTGGCGTCCATGCGAACGGCGTCACACATCCAGGCTGACGTGGCGTGGCCGACGCTGCGCCGTTGACCAGCCGATGTGGCAAAGCGTGTGGCGCCGCTCCCATGGGCGCCACACTTTGAATGTGTGGCGCGCTCGGAAGGCGCCAAACATTCTGTTATGTGGAGCCACCCTAGCCCGAGCTCTTCTTCTTTCTCCTTTCTCTGTTCGGCCGCAACTGCCACCGCCAGCCGCTTCTCCTCCCCCCCCACCAACCCCTTCGATTCCCTTCGAATCATCCACTAGTTTCGTATATTTTGTTAGATTTGCACATGAACCCTACACTACTAGGAATTACCTTACCGCCGGCACATAGAATTAGCTACCGCCGGCGCCTTCGCATTCGCCGGCGATCACCTCGCCGGTGGTAATGCCTTACCGCCGGCATATTCGTTTTCGCCGGTGGTAAGGTGCTGTTATCCCCGGCGTATTGCCATATTCGCCGGCGATACTCTCTTTGGCAGACAAAAAAAAAGGCCACGGTCACTCACCAGGCCACTGTTCTCTCCCGTTTATTTAATTTTTTATACACACTTTTCAGTTAAGTCCCTATGAACTAAAACAAAGCAATCAAGTCCTGATGCTCTGCCAAGCCTGGCCGCACCGCTCGCTGTCGCCGCCGCTGGCCGTTGGCGCGTCATGCCGCTTGCCGTCGCCGCGCCGCCCTTCTGGTCGTCGCCACGCCGTGCCGCCGGTCGTCATCGCGTTGCACCGCCAGTCGTCGCCGCGTCGCCCCGCTTGCCGTCGCCCCGCCGTGTCGCGCCCCTTGCCGTCGCCGCATCGCGCCGCGCCACGCCATGCCGTCGCCGCATCGCGCCGCGCCACGCCGCCAGTCGTGGCCGCGTCGCCCCTCTTGCCATCGCCATGCCGCGCCGCGACGCGCCCCTTGCCTTCGCCGCATCGCGCCACGCCATGCCGCTGCTCCTGGCTGCCCCGCTCCTCCTCGTGGTGTTGGCCGCCAGGTAGAGGTGGAGGTGGGGAGGGTGAGAAGTTGGGGCGCCGCCGGGTGGGAGAGGAGGAAGAGGATGGGGGAGTGGAGAAGGAAAAGGAGGGGTTGCGGGAGGAGTGGAGGAGAAATTGGCCAAGTACACAGAGAAGTGAAAAGAAAGGGAAAAAAAACTAATTTTGGCCCACAACAGCCCAAATTAGCCCCGGCGAATGCAACTCCATCTCGCCGGCGGTAATTGTGTTACCCCCGGCATTTTCAAGTCCAAATCGCCGGCGGTAATTGAAGGTCCATCCGGGTTTTCTCGGCCCACCTTACCGCCGGCATTTTCAGCTCCAATTCGCCAGCGGTAACGACACTACCCCTGGCAACCCCATTTCAACTCGCCGGTGGTAACTTACCGCCGGCATCTTTAAATTGGACTTGCCGGCGGTAAGAAGTGCGGCTATAAGCCTTTCCCTAGTAGTGCTAGATGTGAAATTCTAGATGTTGTTGTTTATTTTTTGTGGATTTGGAATTGCTTTAGACATGGAACACTAGATATGAAACCCTACATGTGATTGTTTATTTTTTCAAGCACTTGTTCTCATGAACCCTAGATTTCGATATGAACTCTCATGTATGTGTGATGTACTATGTGTGATGGCTTATATATATGGTGATAGAAATGCCTAGATATATTCTCATGTATGTGTTGAAGTCCATGTTGTAATGTATGTGTGTATGCCTCATATTTATTAGGAGAACCCAAATTTATAACATGTATGGTGATAGTATGGTAGTTCTTATTGTTTGTATTTGTGAAAAAAATGTAGGATGACGTGGCCCCTAGATGATTACTATGACAGGCAACACCGGGCCTATCATATCGCGGACTTAGGAAAGATACTAATAATTTTTTTGTTATCACCCCTTGTTTTATTCCATTGGATATGACATAATATTATGTGTCTGTATGTGTTTGTAGGTTCTTGAGCCCTTGAAGATTCGTTACTACGGTAGAATGCATGACATGTCGTATGACGAGCGGTACATGGAGCACATCGAGCCTACCGGTTTTCTCCCGTTCATCTCGCGTGTAAGCCGGGAACCGCCGAACATGAACGCCACGGCAATCACCGCGCTTGTCGACCGATGAAGGCCGGAGACGCACATCTTTCACTTGAGGGCCAGGGAGATGACCCCTACTCTTCATGATGTTTCTATGATCCTTGGTCTTCGTATTCAGGGAGAGCCACTGTGTATGAACACAGCTTCCGATGGGTGGCGCGAGCGGATGGAGAACCTTATTGGCATGGCTCCTCCGGAGCCACCAAATAACAAAGATAGAGCTCCCGCGGACGCAAATTATAAGTGGATCAAGGATAACTTTGCTCAATGCCCCATTGGAGCCGACCGGGGCACTGTCAAGACATACACCCGAGTGTATTTGTGGTATGTCATTTCCATGACTCTCTTTGCTGACAGTGATGGGAAGTTCGCACAGTGGTGTTGGATCAAGGCGCAGACAGTGTCGAAGCCACTACGCGCGGCGCGTCGGCAACGAGCTTTGTTGATCTTGTTCTGTGTGATTTCGTCACCAGCGTCCTTTGACGATGAACGATGTTTAGAACCGCTACCACGATGTGTAGTTTTTTCTTTCCTAGGGGTGAGCTTGTCTCCGAGTATCGCAAGACTTTCCAGGGTGCCCCCGATGAGCTTGCGCCATCGGATCATTGGATGTTGGCTGATTGTTGGTCAAGTACACCGCAAGGTTCGCCGTTGCTCCCTCGACAATTTTGGGCCTGAGCATGCCCGCCCGTGTCCATCGTCATGAAAGAGTTTGATAAGTTTGACGTAATTTCCCTTGCATATCCTTCCGAGAGGCGAGGGATACGCGGGCGATACCTCCCGAGTCCTTGGTTGCTCTTGGAGGCGCTTCCAAGGGAGGACAGCCCCTTCGTCATTCGCCCGATAGGTCGGCTGCATGCCGTTGCCGATCAAGGTCAGCTTGCTCCTTAGCCAACCGAGAACGATTTTTCTCAAGGATGATGTGATAAGTGTTGATGGTGCCGACAGATACCCCGACAAGGAGGTTGGTGTTATTTACTATGGTGTGGCGAGCCGCATCCCAGTCTTCCTAGGTGACATCGAAAGTGCTATTGGTGTGCTGCCGCTAGCTTCAGCATCCCATCGCCTGTCGCGGTTGAGGCGTGGAGTGCACTCACCCTCGGAGACCTCGTCTTCTGCATGAGAGTTGATGATAGCATAGATTTGATGGTGGGTCACTCGTGTTGAAGCTATGGAGGTCTCGTTGTCGATAATTTCTTCATCGGAGGAATATTTGGCGATGCAGATGAACGGTGAATCCTTCGAGCCAAGTCCATGCCTGGTGTCGCAGTTGAGGCAGTAATACAACGTTAGATCCGACGATCCTGAATCGTCAGACCCGGCGGATATGGAGGACATGGTACGGCGTGGCGATGATGATGCCGGAGATGCCGGAGTCGACACCGATGACGCAGCCGATAGATCGACCGCGATTGGTGATGAAGAAGTTGTAGGATAACGTTGCATAGAAAACAAAAAATTTCCTACCGCGAACACGCAATCCAAGCCAAGATGCAATCTAGAAGACGGTAGCAACGAGGGGTTTATCGAGTCTCACCCTTGAAGAGATTCCAAAGCCTACAAGAGTAGGCTCTTGTTGCTGCGGTAGACGTTCACTTGCCGCTTGCAAAAGCGCGTAGAAGATCTTGATCACGATCGCTTCCGGCGCCACGAACGGGCAGCACCTCCGTACTCGGTCACACGTTCGATTGTTGATGAAGACGACGTCCACCTCCCCGTTCCAGCGGGCAGCGGAAGTAGTAGCTCCTCTTGAATCCGACAGCACGACGGCGTGGTGTCGGTGGTGGTGGAGAAATCCGGCGGAGCTTCGCTTAGCGTGCGGGATGTGGTGGAGGAGAGAGACCGCTAGGGTTTTGGGGAGAGAGGGGGTTGGGCGCCGGCCCTCTAAGGGGTGCGGCCAAGGCTGAGGCTTGAAGTGATCAGCCCCTCTCCTATGCCCCTCATTATATAGGTGGAAGCACCAAGAGTTCTAGTCCAAGTCTTCGAATAAGACCCCAACACTAAAACCTCCCATATGTGGGAAACCTACTCAAGGAGGGAGTCCTACCCAAGGTGGGACTCCCACCTTTCCTTGAGGTGGGTTGGCCGGCCACCCTAGGGGAGTCCACCTTGGACTCCTCCCCTTTAGGGTTGGCTGGTCATGCAAGGTGGAGTCCCTCCGGGACTCTACTTTCCATGGTGATTTCTTCCGGACTTTTCTAGAACCTTCTAGAACCTGCCATAAATGCACCGGATCATTTCCAAACTTGGAATATGACTTCCTATATATGAATCTTATTCTCCGGACCATTCGGGAACTCCTCGTGATGTCCGGGATCTCATCCGGGACTCCTAACAAATATTCGAACTCCATTCCATATTCAAGATCTACCATTTCAACATCCAACTTTAAGTGTGTCACCCTACGGTTCGTGAACTATGCGGACATGGTTGAGTACTCACTCCGACCAATAACCAATAGCGGGATCTAGAGATCCATAATGGCTCCCACATATTCAACGATAACTTCAGTGATCGAATGAACCATTCACATACGATACCAATTCCCTTTGTCACGCGATATTTTACTTGTCCGAGGTTTGATCATCGGTATCACTCTATACCTTGTTCAACCTCGTCTCCGACAAGTACTCTTTACTCGTACCGTGGTATGTGGTCTCTTATGAACTTATTCATATGCTTGCAAGACATTAGACGACATTCCACCGAGAGGGCCCGGAGTATATCTATCCGTCATCGGGATGGACAAATCCCACTGTTGATCCATATGCCTCAACTCATACTTTCCGGATACTTAATCCCACCTTTATAACCACCCATTTACGCAGTGGCGTTTGGTGTAATCAAAGTACCTTTCCGGTATAAGTGATTTACATGATCTCATGGTCATAAGGACTAGGTAACTATGTATCGAAAGCTTATAGCAAATAACTCAATGACGTGATCTTATGCTATGCTTAATTAGGTGTGTCCATTACATCATTCATATAATGATATAACCTTGTTATTAATAACATCCAATGTTCATGATTGTGAAACTAATCATCCATTAATCAACAAGCTAGTTAAGAGGCATACTAGGGACTCTTTGTTGTCTACATATCACACATGTACTAATGTTTCGGTTAATACAATTATAGCATGATATATAAACATTTATCATAAACATAAAGATATATAATAACCACTTTTATTATTGCCTCTTGGGCATATCTCCTTCAGCAGTAGATGTAGCTATCGATGAAGTCGTGGTATTTTGTCGCGCCAGGGGCGATCGGGCCTGGTAGCCGAAGGACGCCCCCAGAGTCGACGCGGAAGTGGACGCTCCCAAACGTCATGTCCATCCCGTCGCGAAAGCCTGAAAAGGTTGGGCGCGTCGCGTCGGTGTGCAGCGTGAAATCGAAGGACCCGAAATGAATTGAGTTCCCCAAGCTTGACGATGACGGAGCCGATGGTGTTGGGCGGTGCCAGCAAAGATGTAGCCGACGTGATGAGAGTGGCCGATGAAGTGCCTTGCACCGGCATTTTCCCCAGAGACGGCGCCAATTATCGAGGGAGCTCCTCGGCAATGCCCACCATGAGGGACTTAGGGTTGATGGAATCCTCCAGGATAGCACGAGACATCGGATACCAAACAAACGGGAAGAGAGATTTACCCAGGTTCGGGGCCCTCGACGATGTAAAACCCTTACTTCCTGCTTGTCTGATCTTGATTACCGAATATGTCAGGTTATAATGGGGTAGCCGATAGGATTCTATGGTCGACTCGCTGAGAGGCAAGGATTCTAGGGTTTGTGCTCTAAGTTGTGATGGTTCTACATACTGTTGTTTTAATCATCGGCAGACCCTCTCCTGGCCTTTATATCGCATGCCAGGTCCCGAGAGTCCTGTCTGGACTCGGCTAGGTTATAATGAAATCTAATCTAGCATTTCCATCTTTGAGCCTTCTTTTCTTGTCCATCAAGAATCTGTCTTCTGGTAGGTCTTCTTTGTTGGAACCGACATATGGGCCCTTCCTAATCATTGGACAATCTTCGTGGCCCCCTAGTTGGGCCAAGGGAGGTAGACTAACATCGGGTAGCCTAAGGGTAATTTCCACATCAAACGGTGTGGAGGACAAGTCACTCCAAGCACCACAAAGGCCTCACCGTATTCTCCTCGATAATTCCCACCAAAAGGGATGTTCTCGATCCACTATGGAACCTTGAGGGTGGTCATCGAACTTGCACAAAGCTTGGGGCTATCTCCACAACTTAATTGGAAGCTCCCACTAAATTGCCACAAAGGCTTTGCATTTTAAGAATCTCTACAACTTAATTGGAGTCCCCAATAACATCACAAAGACCACTAAGCCATCTAGGGTCCAAAGACCCAAGAGGAACAAGCTCCGGGAATAAGCTCTTGAACTTTCACCTCCATGTATCACACCGCGGAGAAGTCAAATCGATGCACCAAATGCAATGTCAAAAACACCACAAAGATGCTTAAATCCTTCTCTCTCAAATTACAACAAAGCTACAAAAGCTTTTGGGAGAATAGGAGAGGAAGAATAAATAGGAGAACACAAAATTCTCTAAGATCTAGCTACATCCCAAAGATTTACTCACAAAGAGATGATTTGGTTTGGTTAAAATGTGGATCTAGATCTCCTCAAACTTTCTCTCAAATAGATGCAAGAATCATTGGATGGGGAGAAAGATCTAAATCTCAAAGATCAACAACAATGGTGGAGGAGCTTGAGAGAGAGAGAGAGAGGACGAAGAAGAACCCAAAAGGAAGAAAACAAGTCTTTTATATGCACCCAGATTTTCTGCCCGTTGGGGCTGTCCTCTTGATTTTATTTGGGACCGGTACCACCGGCAAGGGCCGACCGGTACCACCGGCAAGAGCGAGGTACGCGGTACCAAAACCGTTAGTGATGCGATAGAGCCGACCTTGGTATGGCGGTAGTACCGGCCATGCAACGATGGTACTACCGGCCTGCCCAAGCACGGCCACTTCTCCTTTTCACGATCAAAGCAATCAGCTCTCCCTTACCTTTTCATTTTTTTGGTTCACCAAAAAATGCAAATAATAAATACAAGAAACGCAATAACTTGAACTAGGAAACTCCGAATTGAGTGAAACCAATTTTGTTAGAAAGAGGACGACAAGGGCTATCCCAACAAAAGGTGAAAGTATGGAAAATAGTAGAGGATATTGTCTTATGAATTTTATTGTGGAACCTCTAAACGCGGGGAACCGAGAAAAAAAACCAATATCGAAAACACAACAAGTGGTATATGCGAAATCTGTTTTCAATGAACTAGAACTTGTCATGGAAATAAGCACAAGACCTAAAACACCACATGGATAGGATCCAAACAAGAACCAAGAAATTTGATGCAAGGATGAGTTACTCACTCGAGAGCCCCTTGATAGTATGACGTCTAGCCTATAAACCGATCTCCCAATTAAACCACGAGATCGGTAAGAAAGAAGCCCTATCAAAAGAAAACCTTAACCTTGCGCATTTCACTTGAGCTCGATGATGACGGTCTTGACCATAACAAGATAGAACACCTTTCTTGATTGTGCTTTCTTGAGAAAATCTTGCGAACTGTTCCCCCATACTCTACTATGAGAGAGCTTCTTCTTTGGTGCATCTTCACATATCCATGATCACCATATGGGTGGCAAGCTTGAAGCGTTTGATCTCTTCGAGTTGGTTCATCTTGAACTTGCACCTCATTTTTTCTTATTGCAACCTTGAAGCCAACATATAGTTCAAGCATTGTCTATGGATAACTTCTACAAATATAAGTCGATGCAAATATTAGTCCATAGAGATTGTCATTGATTACGAAAATCACACATAGGGACTCCAGGTCCAGGTCAATCGTTGTTTTCATGCCTTGTTGCAGAGTATGTTTAATTATCGTTACAAGCTAGCCTCTGGCACAGGTACAATGCTATACTGAGAATACGAGCAGTGAACGGCGAGAGAGGTGAAAAGTTTGTTTTTGTACCAAATCTTAGTTTTGAAAAGAAAAGGAGGTCCGAACTTTATTTCTTAATACTGAGAATACGATCTCCTCTCCCCCAAACTAAAACTCATGGAGGGCTAAGATCGTTTCCGTACCACTTCATAAGTTTAACTACAAAAGGGTGCGAGACAATATCAGTTTTTGATGTGTTTGATTTTAGGAAAAGATGGTTGTACTGGAGCAAACACCATGAGAAAATTCTGCAGTGTTTGGGAATACTGAAGTATCCAAAATGTGGTTTTGTGTTGTAGACAAAAACCTCAATCTATTTAAAACCAAAATATTTGAAGAATACTCTAAAAAAATACATTGCTAACAAACGCAACATAAAGAAGAAACACAAATGTACATCAACATTTTTAATGAAGAGTTGAAGGCTTCAGGTCAGTCAGAAAGCAATAATATTGAGCAAAATATATATGAAAGAAACAGTAGAAAAAGAGGCTTTGTTCAGAGCTGCTCGGAGCTTTAGCACCGGTTATGCTACGAATCCAAACTAAAGCGTGCATTAGCACCGATTCGAGTGGCTAGGGCTTTAGCACCGGTTCGTGCCACAAACCAGTGTAAAAGAGTTTTTGCTCCCCACGCACCTCCACCCCCCCCCCCGCCGTGGATCGCCTTTTTTAGCTCAGTAAAATACAAAAGAAAATGGTAGAAATTTCAAAAAAAAAAAATCTTCTGAGATTCATGTATATTACGCAACCTACTATTAGGGGAAGTTAACAAAAACGTATTCTATATCAAAATGATTGTGGGAAAAAGTTACTTCCGAATTCACTAGGGTTTACCTGGTTAGCCAATTTTTAGATTCTTAAAATTCCAAATGAAAATATGAAAGCAGGAACATTTTAGTTTTTGCTAGAAATTTAGGATTTTTTTCTTTTTTTATATAAAATTGAAATTAATAATTCCTTCCCGCATAAAGATTACTACTACCTCCGTTTTAAGGAATAAGGCGCACGCGTATTTGAAGACGAACTTTGACCATACAAATTGAGCAACAAAATCTTGATTATATTATATGAAATTCGTATAGTTCAATTCTTATTGAAGAGAACTATTTAATGATACTAATTTCATACAAATGCTTTTTATCTATTTGAAGTAATTATTGGTCAAACAAAAGCTCGTAAAACAAGGACGCCTTATTCATTGAAACGGAGGTAGTATTACTTAACCATAAAGGATAGCAAATTTTTAGATTTACAAATTTTCAGGTTTTAGGTTTTGAAAAAAAATATAAAATTTGTTGTTTATTTATTATTCAAGATTAGTTTTACATCTCTTTTTTTATTAAAAGAATCATGTGAAATTCAAACAATAAAGAAGTGTGATATCGTGGCCAATATGTTAATATGATTGATATGATACTGGTACCAATAACATGTGCGTGAAGCACTTGGAAGCGGGATGAGAAGGAACTCGAAAGTTAAGCGTGCTAGTGATAGAGTAGTGTGAGGATGGGTGACCGAGCGGAAAATTTGACCACGAGTAAGTATTTTGACTAGAGATAAGTGTAGTTAGAGATTAAACTTGTTAAATAACTAAAATATTAGAAATTCTGAAAAAATAGAAAATAGAGGAAGTGAAAAATAATTAGAAAAAAAATTGGATATAAAAAAATAGCACCGGTAGCGGGTTCTGCCGTGGCAGCGTTTTAGGGCGTTTTCCTGCCGCAGCAGACCCTTTAGCTCGCTCGGGCGCTCAGCAGCCACCACGTGGTGCCCCTTTAGCACCGATTCATAACACAATCTGTGCTACAGAAGAAATCTTTAGCACTGAATTCTTTGCACCGGTTGGACAACTAGTGCTACGGCCCTATTTTCCACTAGTGAAAATAGACGCTGTGTTGTTATTTTAAGGCGAAGTGGACTTTGAGAACCTTCGTGGTTACTCCATGAGGAAGGCACTGGTAGGTCCATTCTTCTTTGGAAACCTTAGAGGAAAATATGATTAAATTAATCCCACGTTGTGGGAACAAAATGATGTGATTTGATCTTGTATCACTACTCAACATTAGAGTTTTGTTGCCCACTGCTAAATATTCTCACTGCTGGTACTTCTAGGATGAATCGCTTGTGAACAAAGTCAAGTTTAGGGGTCTAATTCACATGATAGTAGCGATAGCCATGTACCGTGAACTTGCATTTGGAAGGTACTACTGAGGCAAGTATTTCAAAGCCAGATACATAGCGGAAATGCACTTTTATCCACGTGCAATATGCTCCTTTTACCTTTTTCTTTCAAAAAACCCATTTCAAAATTTTAAAAAAATTGACCCGTACATGATCCACATTATAGGTACTCGCTTAAAGTTTCGTAAAAAAAACCTTATATTGCCTTAAAAACAGAAAAATACACCTAAAAAGCCTTGTTTCAGCACCAAAATTTTCTTTTCTTTTGCACCGACCAAACATGTGGACATGAATTTCTTAGAATATTTTAAAATGCATTTTAAATAAAAGGAGCGTATTCATCCAATAGTAAAAAAAACTCCATGTCTGATTTATAAATGTAGCTTAGTTTAGTTGGAGTGTATATCCATGAACCGCCAAAGACGTTGCGTATCTACAAAGCTGGTGCCCCTGTATGCTAAGCTGTTACTTAACCATATCATAAAAAGGACGACATACATGTTTTGTACGAAGAAAGCAGAAGGAACAAAATAATGGACAAGTCAACTGGCAAGAATTCTAGTTATTCCAACAGTTCTCGTTGGATGATGGCGACAAGTTAACCACAAGAGGCTAGGAACAGCTTGATTGCTCGATCACAAGGCTTTTTAATTATATTTAGAAACACACTATAAAACGTGGATACTCGTAAATACGTACATACCTCCATCTATGAGCGCTTGGATGGGCATTGAGATTACCAAAGTGTCAAACGTGTAATTTAATTCCTGATGGGTGGGTTGATGGTGTCATCGTGCTCATAGTAACGATCCAACCACTTGTCAGTTACTACTTGTTCTCGAGACTTGACTGACCGGTTCAAGTCTATTTTTGTGAAACGCATCCAAAGATATTCAGAAAAAGAAACACGGCCTGTTTTTGCCCGGTACCGTACCTACGTGCGATAGCAGGCGAAACCATTTGTTTGTACGTACACGTACGTAGGCCCGTGGCGACGTACGTACGTAGGATGCGCGAAGAAGTATTCAAAGGATTCCCGGTTCCTGAAGGTGGTGGTCGTCGATCGGCTGCTGCATCACACGACAATGGAGATGAGATCGACGCGGACGAAATCTTCCTCGAATATTACAACAGTATATGGTGGAAGTGGTGGTTGGCAGCTAAATTAGAGGGAGAGAAAGGTAGACAGATTGATGGAGTCGATCGAGGAATAGCGTTTTGCTGCGAGCAGCAGCAGCATGCAGCAGTCGAGCGTTGTACCGGTGGAAACGCGCGTGATGACGAGCTCGCTTTTACCAGCTGCGAGGAGCATCGCGCGCGGAAGTGGGGTCGTCGTCGTCGTCGTCCAACGCGAGTCGCCGGCCGGGAGGACGAGCGGAGTTGGTGCCGGGAGGGAGGCGTCGATCGTGGTCGTGGGAAACGGGGTGGGGGATGGAGCCAACGTGCAGCCACGGCAGGGCAGGCGCTTGACTTTGGCGCGCGGCCGGACCTGGACCGGAGGTTGGCAGTGGCGCGGCACCGAACAAAACAAAAGTGGAGACGCGCTCCGAATGTCAAAAAGGCGTCAAGTGGCAGGACGCGGCGTGCGGGAGGTGTGGGAGGCCACCGACCGACTCATACCGTCTCTCGGCCTCTCCTAGATCAAGCATGGCAATGGGCAGGTAGATCAATATCATACCCATACTTTAATAGTTAATGGGTAGACAGTTTTACACATGCCCGTACCTTGGTATGAAACTCTTACCGTGTCCACGTCCGATGACTACCCGTACCCGTACTCTTACCTAGTGGGTATCTGTATCCATGGGTAAAATTGCCATTCTTAGGCCAGACTCCTCGCTTGGGTGGGCACCGAAGGGTGGAAGCGCCCCTACCTCCATGCCCAACGTCCCGCAGCCTTTTCACCACCATCGTTGGCGGCCTCAGCTATGGTCGTAGTGAGCTCCTCAGCGGAGGATCTCCCTTCTTAGGAGCAGGGGAGTAGGAGCGGCGGCCTCTGATCCCCTTCCGGCGATGCACAATGTTGGCGACGCCTTGACCGTGTGGGTGGCGGAACATGGTCGGCAGATACATGTGGTCTGGCCCGATCTGTGTCTAGCGAGCATGTGTCGTGTGGCTCGGCTTGGGGCGGCCGAGGAAGGTATGATCGGCCGTCGAGGTAGGGGCGACAATGCGCGAATGGTGGATGATTGAGTTTTTCCGAATTGGTTAGTTAAGCTGCACAGCTATCCGGAGTCATCGACGTCCGGCCACTACGGGAAACGTGCCTTTATTGGGTCCGTTGATGGAGCATCCCTCGTCCTCCTTCCCGAAATATCCTTTAGGGGAACTCTAGATCTGGTCTCCCTCATCGGTGATGGTGGCGCTAAGGTGTTGTGTTCCCTCTCGAGGACATTATTTAGGAAGGTGGAAACTGGTTAGAAGGCCTTATGGCCTGTGGATGCGAGTTGTGGTTGTACGCAGATACAACATTCTCTGAATGCAAGGAGTGATTCGTTGCTGACGGGCAATGTTGCCGCAGGGCAAGAGCGGCCGATGACCGACCATTTTGCAGCGTGGCTGAGCCACATAGGTGGCTAGCGACCGTCCATTTTACATCGTGGCGAAGAGATAGAGGTGGCTGACGAATAGGTTTTGAATCGAAACTCGAAACTCACAAGCTAAACAAGTAACTCACGACTCAACTCGCCTTGCTTCGAACTATATGTATAACGAGTCGAACCGAGTTTAACTTTTGTCACTAAATGATTTTGAGCTAAATGGGCCAAGTTCGCTTAGATCGCGAGTAGCTCAGTAAAAATCAACACTAGGTTGTAGAAGAAGCTAATACAGCTCAAGTGGCGATCATCAGGAACCTACTTGTTATATGTGATAACTCATGTACACTTGTGGTTTGTTGACTTTTCTTGCGATATTTCTGGTTAATATGGTTCATGCCTTATTAAATGATCTGTTAATATTATTTTTATGGATTATTGACTGTTGTGATTTATCGATTGTATTATTGTGGTATCATATTTGTAATGCTTGTTATGTATCATTTTAGCCCAAATAATAAAAAGTATTATATATTATACATGTTCCTTTTAATAGTTTTTAATGAACTACTCATGAGCTACTCACGAGTTTTACGAGTAAAGCCGAGTTTCAAATCTAGACTCGATTACTATACAACTCGAGTCGAGCTAACTCACTAGAATTCCAAGAGCCTACCAATGACCAGTAATTTTATGGCGCGGTGAATAATTATCAGTAATCCTATACCTCCTCGAAATAGGCTTTCGCCCCGCTTTATAAATAAAGCCACCACAGTCATACAAGATTCAGATACAACACGACGAGCACAGCACACCCAACAACAACAGTCTGCTGGGGCAACAGCACAACATGCCCAGAGAACTAGAAAAGCGATACATCCCCATAGGAAGGGGCCACTCAGAGGCTAGGCGACGTAGAAATGCGACGGGCCGCCGCAAGAAGATCCTCCAACATGTCGTCCAGGCGCTCCCTGTCCCGCTGTCTACACAGCGGGTACCACTGCTGCAACAAAGCCAAGAAAGAGAATAAGGAGTCAGAAGTGCGTCGAGGTAGGATACGCTCAATGACCAACTTATTACGCACAGTCCACAAGGTCCAGGTCAAGGCCGCGAACAATAACCAGAAGAGGCGCCTCCTCCTACCGGTGTTGTTCGCGTGGGCCTCGATGAACTCCCCGAGGGCTGAGGCCTGCCACTCAGGCCCCAGCGCCTCATGGAGGAAGCACCAGAGGAAACGGGCCGCGGGGCAAGAGAACATTATGTGGGTCGTCGTCTCCGGGACCGCACACAATGGACAGAGCCCGTCTCCCGGCCCGTGTCTCTTCGCCACCTCCACCCCAAAGGGAAGGCGATCCCTAAGCAACTGCCATAGAAAGATCTTCGTCTTAAGCGGGATAGGCGCTTTAAAAAGGGGGGCCATCCAAGGCAGCGAGGGGCCCCTAAACAAGGCCCTATAGGCAGTCCGCAAGGAGAACGAGCCGGATGGCGACATGCGCCAAGAGGGCGAATCTAGTCCTCCCGGCAGAGCGTCCGGGAGGAGGTTCCGCAGCAGAGTCAGGCTCAGGGCCTCTCCCTGGGTAAGACCGCGACGGAACGGGATATCCCAGCCCCCCTGGGCGGCGTCGGCGACAAGAATAGGGGGGTCGGCGCAAATGGCGAAGAGGTCCGGGAAGTCAAGGCAAATGGGGCGACCACCCAGCCACGGGTCAAGCCAGAACATGGTCCCTCTACCATCGCCTATGGAGAGGGATAGTCCCGCTCTAATCTCCTGCTTAATGTCCTGGAGGGCTCTCCAAAACTGAGATCCCTCCCGGTGGTCACAAGCAAGAAGTGGCCGGCCCCGTAGGTATTTAGCCTTAATTAACTTAAGCCACAGACCCCCGTCATCAGAAAGGATCCTCCAAACCCATTTCAGCATGAGGGCCACATTCATGTGACGAGAGGAGATAATCCCTATGCCCCAAGATCCTTGGGGGCGCACACATCGGCCCATTTGACCATGTGGTATTTTTGACGGCCTGTCCTGTCCTGCCAAAAGAAGCGTGAGAGCTCTTTGTCGAAGGCCGCATGTACCCCTTCCGGAAGGATGTACAGGCCCATGATATACATGGGAAGACTAGACAGACACGAATCAATGAGAACCGTCTTGCTACCCTTGGAGGTGAACCTCCCGCACCACGGTTCAGCCTTCGCTCTAACTCTCCCCACCAAGGGGGCGAGGTCTCTAATAAGGATCCTAGAATCCCTAACAGGTACTCCCAAGTAGTTCACAGGGAAGGTTGCCAACCTGCAATTGAGGTTGTCAACGATCCGCTGTTGAGTTTCCGGCGGGTACCCCAAGACCACTACCTCACTTTTTCAAAGTTTATTTTGAGGCCCGACATGGCCTCGAAACAGAGGAGTAGGAACTTGGTGTTTTGGATATCTAGGTCCGAACCCTCGAACATGATCATGGTATCGTCCGCATACTGGAGATGGGTCACCCCTCCACCAGGGATCGGTGTCCGACAACTCCGAGTAATATGGCCCGAGATCCTAGCCCTCTCCAGGATTTCGGCCAGGGAGTCAACCGCCGCGTTGAAGAGGATAGGGGATAGGGGGTCACCCTGTCGCACTCCACACGCCGGCCTAAAATAGGGACCCACTTCCCCATTAACGTTAATGGCCGTGCTGCCAGTCATGATCGTCTGCATAATCCAGCCAATCATCCGATCGTCAACGCCCCTCCGCTGAAGGACCTGTCGGAGGAAGGACCAATCCAAACGGTCGTACGCTTTTTGGAAGTCTAGTTTTAAGAAGACACCCCTCTGGTGTCGACTCCTGACCTCATGCACAATCTCATGCAGTGCTAGAATTCCATCATGGATGTGGCGGCCCTTAAGGAAGGCAAACTGGTATTGGTGCGTAATCCGCTCCATCACCGGAGCCAACCTCACCGCGCACACCTTGGAGAACAAGCGCTGGATTACGTTGATGACAGTAATTGGCCTGAACTGGCGTATATCCGTGGCCCCCACTAACTTGGGGATCAGGGTAATAACACCGTAGTTCAGGCGCCCCATATCAAGAGTTCCAACGTAGAACTCTTGGAACATAGGCATGATGGTCTCCTGGAGTTTCGTCCAGAATTTCCTGAAGAAGACAACCGGAAGCCCATCAGGGCCAGGGGCCGAGCTAGCCTTCATGCCCTCAAGCGTGCTCCGGACTTCCGTAGAGAGGAACGGAAGGGTAAGAGCGGCATTCTCATCGGCGGAGACCCAGGCCCTAGCTGGCCATAGGTCTGTCGCGAGGGCAACCCCTGTTCTGGGGCCAGCCGCAAAGAGATCTTTATAGAAGGTATAGATATGGGTAGTGATCTCCCCGGCCTCCTCCAGTAGGAGATCACCATCCCAAAGACAGGGGATGGAACACTTCCGGCGACGGCCATTCGCAATCGCATGGAAGTAGGCAGTGTTCGCATCCCCCTGGAGGAGCCAATTCTGGCGACTCCGTTGTCGCCAGAAGACCTCCTCCCCACGGTAGATCTCCATGAGCGAGTGTTCAAGGGCATAACGCTGAAGCCACTCCTCAGCGGCTAAGCCCACCTCGTCCGCGGCACGATCTAACTCCTGGATCTGGCGGAGAAGAAGATCCTTCTTCTGGCGTACCTCCGCCCCGAGGTTAGCCCCCCAGCCTCTCATAAACTGGCGGGCAAGCTTCGTGTAGTGATGCCAAACATCCACTGCGTTGAAGACCCGCGGTTGGTGATACGTCTCCGACGTATCGATAATTTCTTATGTTCCATGCCACATTATTGATGTTATCTACATGTTTTATGCACACTTTATGTCATATTCGTGCATTTTCTGGAACTAACCTATTAACAAGATGCCGAAGTGCTAGTTCTCGTTTTCTCGCTGTTTTTGGTTTCGGAAATCCTAGTAACGAAATATTCTCGGAATCGGACGAAATCAAGACCCGGGTTCCTATTTTCACCGGAAGCATCCAGAACACCCGAGAGCCGCCGGAGGGGGCCACAGGCCACCCGGACCATAGGCCGGCGCGGCCCGGGCCCTGGCCGCGCCGCCCTATGGTGTGGCCACCCTTCGACCCTCCTGCGCCGCCTCTTCGCCTATTTAAAGCCTCCGTCGCGAAAACCCCGATGCGAAAAACCACGATACGGAAAACCTTCCGGAGCCGCCGCCATCGCGAAGCCAAGATCCGGGGGACAGGAGTCTCGTTCCGGCACCCTGCCGGAGCGGGGAAGTGCCCCGGAAGGCTTCTCCATCGACACCGCTGCCATCTCCACCGCCATCTTCATCACCGCTCGCTGCTCCCATGAGGAGGGAGTAGTTCTCCATCGAGGCTCGGGGCTGTACCGGTAGCTATGTGGTTCATCTCTCTTCCATGTACCTCAATACAATAATCTCATGAGCTGCTTTACATGATTGAGATTCATATGAGTTTGTATCACAATTTATCTATGTGCTACTCTAGCAAAGTTATTAAAGTAGTTCTATTCCTCCCGCACGTGTGTAAAGGTGACAGTGTGTGCACCGTGTTAGTACTTGGTTTATGCTATGATCATGATCTCTTGTAGATTGCGAAGTTAACTATTGCTATGATAATATTGATGTGATCTATTCCTCCTACATATGCATGAAGGTGATAGTGTGCATGCTATGTTAGTACTTGGTTTAATCTGTTGATCTATCTTACACTACAAGGTTACTTAAATATGAACAAATTGTGGAGCTTGTTAACTCCGGCATTGAGGGTTCGTGTAATCCTACGCAATGCGTTCATCATCCAACAAAAGTGTAGAGTATGCATTTATACTGTTGCGTTATGTGATCAATGTTGAGAGTGTCCACTAGTGAAAGTGTAATCCCTAGGCCTTGTTCCTAAATACGCTATCGCTGCTTGTTTCTTGTTTTACTTGCGTTACTACTGCTCGCAATACTACCACCATCAACTACACGCCAGACAAGCTATTTTCTGGCACCGTTGCTACTGCTCATATATATTCATACCACCTCGTATTTCACTATCTCTTCGCCGAACTAGTGCACCTATTTGGTGTGTTGGGGACACAAGAGACTTCTTGCTTTGTGGTTGCAGGGTTGCATGAGAGGGATATCTTTGACCTCTTCCTCCCTGAGTTCGATAAACCATGGGTGATCCACTTAAGGGAAAACTTGCTGCTGTTCTACAAACCTCTGCTCTTGGAGGCCCAACACTGTCTACGTGAAAGGAGGGGGAACGTAGACATCAAGCACTTTTCTGGCGCCGTTGCCGGGGAGGAAAGGTAAAAAGGCACTCATACTTCGGTTCCAGGTAAAGTACTTTTCTGGCGCCATTGTGTTTGTGCTCGAAGCTATTTCCTTTAGATCCTGCAATTGCAACTTTTTGTTTCTTGTTTACACTAGTAAGGCATAATGGACAACAATGAACTTCTTATTCTATTTCCTGATTTAAAACATGGATTGTTTGATGCGAAAATTAAAAAACCTATGGAATCTTATTTGCATGCTGGTAGTAATATTAGTATGAACGCTTTGAACACCATTGTTGATAATAATATAGAAAGTTCTAAGCTTGGGGAAGCTGGTTTTCATGATCTTTTTAGTCCCCCAAGCATTGAGGAGAAAATTTTCTTTGATGATACTTTGTCTCCTATTTATGATGATTATAATGATATTGGTCTTTAGTGCCGCCTACTATGGAGAGTAATTTTTATGATGATAATACTATGCCTCCTACACTTGATGAGAATAATAATGATAGCTACTTTGTTGAATTTGCTCCTACTACAATTAATAAGAATAACTATGCTTATGTTGGGAGTAGTAATAATTTTATGCATGAGACTCATGATAAGAATGCTTTATGTGATAGTTATATTGTTGAGTTTGCTCATGTTGTTACTGAAAGTTATTATGAGAGAGGAAAATATGGTTGTAGAAATTTTCATGTTACTAAAACACCTCTCTATGTGCTGAAATTTTTGAAACTATACTTGTTTTATCTTCCTATGCTTGTTACTTTGCTTTTCGTGAACTTGTTTATTTACAAGATTCCTATGCATAGGAAGCATGTTAGACTTAAATGTGTTTTGAATTTGCCTCTTGATGCTCTCTTTTGCTTCAAATACTATTTCTTGCGAGTGCATCATTAAAACTGCTGAGCCCATCTTAATGGCTATAAAGAAAGAACTTCTTGGGAGATAACCCATGTGTTTTTTTACTACAGTACTTTGTTTTATATTTGTGTCTTGGAAGTTGTTTACTACTGTAGCAACCTCTCCTTATCTTAGTTTTGTTGCATTGTTGTGCCAAGTAAAGTCTCTATGGTAAAGTTGATGCTAGATTTGGATTGCTGCGCAGAAACAGCATTGCTGTCTGTCACGAATCTGGGTTTAATTCTCTGTAGGTAACTCAGAAAATTATGCCAATTTACGTGAGTGATCCTCAGATATGTACGCAACTTTCATTAGTTTTGAGTTTTTCCGTTTGAGCAAGTCTGGTGCCATTTTAAAATTCGTCTTTACGGACTGTTCTGTTTTTGACAGATTCTGCCTTTTATTTTGGCATTGCCGCTTTTGCTATGTTGAATGAGTTTCTTTGTTCCATTAACTTTCAGAAGCTTTGTGCAATGTCCAGAAGTGTTAAGAATTATTGTGTCACCTCTGAACATGTGAATTTTTGATTATGCACTAACCCTCTAATGAGTTTGCTTAAAGTTTGGTGTGGAAGAAGTTTTCAAGGGTCAAGAGAGGAGGATGATATACTATGATCAAGAAGAGTGAAGAGTCTAAGCTTGGGGATGCCCCCATGGTTCATCCCTGCATATTTCAAGAAGACTCAAGCATCTAAGCTTGGGGATGCCCAAGGCATCCCCTTCTTCATCGACAAATTATCAGGTTCCTTCTCTTGAAACTATATTTTTATTCGGTCACATCTTATGTACTTTACTTGGAGCGTCTGTTTGCTTTTGTTTTTGTTTGTGTTTGAATAAATTGGATTACATCATGCTTGTGTGGGAGAGAGACACGCTCCGCTGGTTCGTATGAACACATGTGTTCTTAGCTCATAATATTCATGGCGAAGTTTCCTCTTCGTTAAATTGTTATATGGTTGGAATTGGAAAATGATACATGTAGTAATTGCTATGATGTCTTGGATAATGTGATACTTGGCAATTGTTGTGCTCATGTTTAAGCTCTTGCATCATATGCTTTGCACCCATTAATGAAGAAATACATAGAACTTGTTAAAATTTGGTTTGCATATTTGGTTTCTCTAAGGTCTAGATAATTTCTAGTATTGAGTTTGAACAACAAGGAAGACGGTGTAGAGTCTTATAATGTTTTCAATATGTCTTTTATGTGAGTTTTGCTGCACCGGTTCATCCTTGTGTTTGTTTCAAATAAGCCTTGCTAGCCTAAACCTTGTATCGAGAGGGAATACTTCTCATGCATCCAAAATACTTGAGCCAACCACTATGCCATTTGTGTCCACCATACCTACCTATACTACATGGTATTTTCCGCCATTCCAAAGTAAATTGCTTGAGTGCTACCTTTAAATTTTCATTCTTCACCTTTGCAATATATAGCTCATGGGACAAATAGCTTAAAAACTATTGTGGTATTGAATATGTAATTATGCACTTTATCTCTTATTAAGTTGCTTGTTGTGCGATAACCATGTTCATCGGGGACGCCATCAACTATTCATTGTTGAATTTCATGTGAGTTGCTATGCATGTCCGTCTTGTCTGAAGTAAGAGAGATCTACCACCCTATGGTTAAGCATGCATATTGTTAGAGAAGAACATTGGGCCGCTAACTAAAGCCATGATCCATGGTGGAAGTTTCAGTTTTGGACAAATATCCTCAATCTCAAATGAGAAAATTATTAATTGTTGTTACATGCTTATGCATAAAAGAGGAGTCCATTATCTGTTGTCTATGTTGTCCCGGTATGGATGTCTAAGTTGAGAATAATCAATAGCGATAAATCCAATGCGAGCTTTCTCCTTAGACCTTTGTACAGGCGGCATAGAGGTACCCCTTTGTGACACTTGGTTAAAACATGTGCATTGTGATGATCCGGTAGTTCAAGCTAATTAGGACAAGGTGCGGGCACTATTAGTATACTATGCATGAGGCTTGCAACTTGTAAGATATAATTTACATGATACATATGCTTTATTACTACCGTTGACAAAATTGTTTCATGTTTTCAAAATCAAAGCTCTAGCACAAATATAGCAATCGATGCTTTTCCTCTATAAGGACCATTCTTTTACTTTCATTGTTGAGTCAGTTCACCTATTTCTCTCTACCTCAAGAAGCAAACACTTGTGTGAACTGTGCATTGATTCCTACATACTTGCTTATTGCACTTATTATATTACTCTATGTTGACAATATCCATGAGATATACATGTTACAAGTTGAAAGCAACCGCTGAAACTTAATCTTCTTTTGTGTTGCTTCAATGCTTTTACTATGAATTATTGCTTTTATGAGTTAACTCTTATGCAAGACTTATTGATGCTTGTCTTGAAGTGCTATTCATGAAAAGTCTTTGCTTTATGATTCACTTGTTTACTCATGTCATATACATTGTTTTGATCGCTGCATTCATCTCATATGCTTTACAAATAGTATGATCAAGGTTATGATGGCATGTCACTCCAGAAATTATCTTTGTTATCGTTTTACCTGCTCGGGACGAGCAGAACTAAGCTTGGGGATGCTGATACGTCTCCGACGTATCGATAATTTCTTATGTTCCATGCCACATTATTGATGTTATCTACATGTTTTATGCACACTTTATGTCATATTCGTGCATTTTACGGAACTAACCTATTAACAAGATGCCGAAGTGCCGGTTCTGTTTTCCGCTGTTTTTGGTTTCAGAAATCCTAGTAACGAAATATTCTCGGAATCGGACGAAATCAAGACCCGGGTTCCTATTTTCACCGGAAGCATCCAGAACACCCGAGAGCCGCCGGAGGGGGCCACAGGCCACCCGGACCATAGGCCGGCGCGGCCCGAGGCCCTGGCCGCGCCGCCCTATGGTGTGGCCACCCCTTCGACCCTCCTGCGCCGCCTCTTCGCCTATTTAAAGCCTCCGTCGCGAAAACCCTGATGCGAAAAACCACGATACGGAAAACCTTCCAGAGCCGCCGCCATCGCGAAGCCAAGATGCGGGGACGGAGTCTCTGTTCCGGCACCCTGCCGGAGCGGGGAAGTGCCCCGGAAGGCTTCTCCATCGACACCGCTGCCATCTCCACCGCCATCTTCATCACCGCTGCTGCTCCCATGAGGAGGGAGTAGTTCTCCATCGAGGCTCGGGGCTGTACCGGTAGCTATGTGGTTCATCTCTCTTCCATGTACCTCAATACAATAATCTCATGAGCTGCTTTACATGATTGAGATTCATATGAGTTTGTATCACAATTTATCTATGTGCTACTCTAGCAAAGTTATTAAAGTAGTTCTATTCCTCCTGCACGTGTGTAAAGGTGACGAGTGTGTGCACCGTGTTAGTACTTGGTTTATGCTATGATCATGATCTCTTGTAGATTGCGAAGTTAACTATTGCTATGATAATATTGATGTGATCTATTCCTCCTACATATGCATGAAGGTGACAGTGTGCATGCTATGTTAGTACTTGGTTTAATCTGTTGATCTATCTTACACTACAAGGTTACTTAAATATGAACAAATTGTGGAGCTTGTTAACTCCGGCATTGAGGGTTCGTGTAATCCTACGCAATGCGTTCATCATCCAATAAAAGTGTAGAGTATGCATTTATACTGTTACGTTATGTGATCAATGTTGAGAGTGTCCACTAGTGAAAGTGTAATCCCTAGGCTTTGTTCCTAAATATCTGCTATCGCTGCTTGTTTACTTGTTTCTTGCGTTACTACTGTCTGCAATACTACCACCATCAACTACACGCCAGCAAGCTATTTTCACGGCACCGTTGCTACTGCTCATATATATTCATACCACCTGCATTTCACTATCTCTTCGCCGAACTAGTGCACCTATTTGGTGTGTTGGGGACACAAGAGACTTCTTGCTTTGTGGTTGCAGGGTTGCATGAGAGGGATATCTTTGACCTCTTCCTCCCTGAGTTCGATAAACCTTGGGTGATCCACTTAAGGGAAAACTTGCTGCTGTTCTACAAACCTCTGCTCTTGGAGGCCCAACACTGTCTACAGGAAAGGAGGGGGAACGTAGACATCAGTGGGGACTCCGCCGCCCGCTCCCACTTGTAGCCAACCGCCTCCATGAACCCTGGCTGATTGAGCCAGAAGTTTTCAAAGTGGAAGCGGTTAAGCCTCGGGGGGGGTAGAACCCCGAGCACGAGTAGGAGAGGGAGTGATCGGACCCGATCCTGGTAACCGCCACGAGGGTGCATAATGGGAACTCCATTTCCCATTCAACCGACACAAAGACCCGGTCCAGCACACTCGGATCGGGTCAGTGCGGTTGTTGCTCCAAGTGAACCGAGCTCCCACTCTAGTGATCTCTCTAAGGGCGAGATCCGCAAGGCAGTCGTTGAACATCCTCATCCTAGGGATGTCCACGCGGCGCGAGCTCTTGTCCTCCGGGGAGCGTATCAAGTTAAAATCACCGGCCACCACCACAGGGGTGGTGCACCGGTCGATCTTATCCCGCAGCTCCTCCAAGAAGGACTGAGACCTCGAATGGTCCGCCGGCCCATAAACAATAATAACCTCCCAGCTAAGGTTAGACCGTTTATGGGTGACGGCCATACTCACGAAGAACTCGCCGTGCTCCATATCCTCAACCTCGAAGGTATCCTCCTTCACGCCTAGAAGGATGCCGCCCGAGTGACCCGAAGCAGGACGCCAATGCCAGGCGAACTTGTGCCTACTCAGCCCCTCCAGCTCGTGGAGGAGGAAGGACTCCTTAATCGTCTCTTGGAGCCCCACAATATCTACGTTCTCCCGCCGCATGTACTCCTTCAGTTGTTGTTTGCGACCCGAGGCCTCGAACCCCCTGATGTTCCAAATGAGTGAGAAGAAGGGATCACTCATTGGAGCACATCAGATTGGGGGGTTCCCCAACTGGGAACCGATCGAGCCCTACTACGCGTCGAGGGTCCGGACGGTGGTCTAGGAGGTCTCCCTCGCGGTCCCCCAACCTGGGGGGCCGCGTCAGAGCTATCCAACGGGATAGACCCATTGGTAGCCGCCAGACCAGACCCAGGTGCCAGCTGCACAGGGTCGGTCAGGGTCGCGCTGGTCGCCCTCTCGCGCTCCAGCTGAGCGCGAGAGGCTGCGAGCACGCCATCGTAGACCTCCTTGGCCTGAATCGCCGCCAGCTGTTCAGCCCGAGGGCCGCGTTCACCCCTGAAAATCACACCACAATCCGACGCCACCTGACCAAGGTGGTCGAGCGGCGCCGTAGCAAGAACAGAGAACCGAGAGCCCGAGGGGGGAGAAGTGGGAACAGAGGGGGAGGGGCGAGGAATGGGGCGGGTACCTGAGTCGAGGTTGCGGGCTGCAGCCCGCCGCTCTGCCTGCTCAGCTACAGTCGGCTCCATCGCCTCTGCCCCGGAGCCTAGGGAAAACTATTTACGGGCTAAACTTACGGATGGACGTGGCTTTGTGCAGTTGGTGATATCCGATGGTTGCTCCGAAAAATGCTCACGCTGATTACTCCATGGCTTGCCACATCAGTCTGTAAAATTGTTTTGTAAGTAAATTGCACCTAAGTGTAGCATTACTTAATAATTATACGTGGTGCGATGGTTTACTTGTGGTTTTGCCCTCCTTGGGGTTTCCGCTTGTTTTTTCTCAAACAAACATAGTACTGGAGTGTTCGTGTTTGATCATGGCTGGCATGGTGTCGATAACTAGTAAACTACTTTCTGTCTTAATTGAAGACACACAGCTTGAAAGAAAAACGACGGCTCGAGCTCGTAGCGGTAGCTGCGCTAGCGCTGAAGCAAAGATCATCGCGGTGGACGACGACGACTCGCCGACGACTCGTGGTTGTTGGTGGTGGATGGAGCTATAGCCTTGCTGCTTGGGGCCGACCGGAAGGGAAAGATTCCGATACGCTACTTCAGTTCCAAGTCGATCGCTTTCTCAGGTTTCGGTCACCGGTGGTGCTTGTCCCGATCGATCCAGCCTCTTTCGTCGGGACATACTAGCTACCTAGCTCGTGGAAAATCACGCTGAATTTTTAGTCAGCGTCGGCCAACGAATAGGTCAAACGATCCCGTGCTTTGCCTGCTCGACACCTGCACCCGGTGACATGTGTTACGCATACTACCAGTCGAAGTCGATATCTCTGACCAGTCTCCGATCATCAGACTACAGACTATATGGAATTTCATTATTTTCCTGCTACTCCGACCTAGTATTCCGAATGCTGAGATAAGAAAAACTTAACTGCCACTTGCCATTTGTTTGACCGAGATTCACCATCCGACGAACAGTAAAGCAGCACCACCTATTCATACACCGTGCATCATAATCCAGAGCTTTTCAACACCTACGCACAAAATTCACAATAGTCGACGAGTGTAAACAATGACAAGTTGTTTCAGTTCAGGAACCTTCCAAGATTCTAAAGGACGGAGGGCAGAAAATGAAAGCAACAAGATGAAACCATAAATTATTTTTGAGGGGAAGATGAAAGTATGAAACCATAATAACTGAGCTGGTACAAAGGAGTAGGAATTTGAAAGACCCGTACAAACAAGTTGCAGTTCACCGGACGATTTACCACATGTGAAGTTTTGTTTTGTTCAGAACCAGCAACGAAGAGAGGTTTTGCCTCTGAGAAAGGCCGCATCGTTCACGCCTTCACGGGCTAGAAGTATTCCAGCGTCTTCGGGCGGCAACTGAAGAAAGTACATCAGTTTTAATGTGGCTCATCACTGAAGGCAGTAACTACATTTTCCAAAGGGAATGCAATGTTCTCAATGAGAGAGTGTGAAGAGTTCGGTCGAGTCTAGCTAAGTAGGAGAGGACAGAGCAGCTCAGCAATAACAGGAGAGTACGAGGAGTTCATTGAGGAAGAGATTATTATTTTTAACTCCCTAGACCCGGGTCTACAAAATTTTCTTAGCATCGTGAGTCTTTTTTTGTAGCCCTCCTGAAGGGCAGGTTTTCTCAACGAAACTATACAAATTTTCAAGTGCGCTGCTATTTCCCCAATGAAACTATACATTCCTTTCAAGAGCGTGTGATACCGACTGCCTGAAACCCTAGCTTTTCAACCACTACTCACAAAATTCACAATAATAGTCAAGTAAACGAGTACATGCTGTTTCAGTTCAGAAACCTTCCAAGATTCTGTAGGATGAGGGCAAATGAATGCAAAAGATCAAAATTCAAAACACACATGACTTGGTCCAAATGGATGAGAACTCAAAAGACCTACATATATTTTATTTCTCTATTTCCTTTTATGTGTGCTTATATAAATAATCTAGAGCTGGTATCTCCAGCACAACCGTCGTAAGGAGTTGTTTCATCAATTTAAAGCCGGAGAAACGGTGGCGGATCTATGAGTTACCATGGAAGATGTCATACTTTACACATACTATGTATAAGCTTTACATATTCAACTTGTAAGCTGAATGTCAAAGCCAGTAGTAGCAGTGGCTGGATATGGTATGCATGAGGCTGCTCCATCAGTCCACGTTCCACGTCGGGGACCAGGGACACAGACAGTCAGATATCAGACGCCTTGGATGGGAGAAGGGTTCACCAATTTATACTTCCTGGGTTGCTTATTCAGGTTCTGGCGGTGCTTGTCCAGGTTGAGCTTCCTTCCAGTTCAGCAGGAAGTGATGTTAAATAAAAATCGATTAAGTGACCATCCTAGTCAAAGGAGAGCTTGCCATCTGTGCAGAGAAAAAATCACACAGTGCTAGAAGTTAGAACTGCTGCAGCTGCGATTCGTCTGACCAGTCTAAGATTGGATAGACTACATAGAATTGTTCAGCTACTTATTTATGAGCAGCCGTCAGTTATCTTGTGTTGCTACGCAAATGAGTAAAAGTAAGCATGGCAACCAGAACATAATGTATGCCCAATTCTTTGTTAACTGAATTGGAAAAAAAAAGACACTTATTTGTTTGACCGTATTCACCGTCAGTCATCAGATGACGAAAAGTAATGTGTAGAACCTAATCACTTCTAGCATGAACCAGAGCTCCATCCAACCACTACTCACAATTCATAATGGTCATGGAAAAGTACAAACTGCTTCAGATGCCTAACGAGAACTTTGAAAGGGATGGAGATGGATATACAACAAAGTCAAACACGCCTAACTTTGTCCAAAACGATGACATTATAGAAGACTCACAATAATAACATTCGTTTGGATCAACGCTTCAGCAACTAATGGCAAGGTTTACTCAAAAGCTGCACCTTACATTTTGCCACTACTTTCTGAACTGACAAACTGAAACCGTCAAATCAATAATGAGAAGTACGCTGATATCGTCCCCAGCAACTAATGGCTGGGGACGAAAGGTGCACCTTACATTTGTAACTATTTTCTGAACTGTCAGACTGAACCCGTCAAATGGAAAAAAAAACTACTCGTAATATTGAAACTGGAGTTAGAAGGTTTAAAAAAACCCGGAACGACCGTGACTGCATAACACTATATTGATAGAATTCAACAGCAGTTAGTGAATAATAATGTAGCCTCCAAAACATACCTTGAACAACTAAAGAAAATCAATATGTTCTTCTGGAGAAGTATTGATATGATATTGGTGAAACTATTCCATCTTCTAACGCCCATCAAATTCTTCTGTTTCAAAAATTGCATGAGGATAAGATGTGAACCGTACTGAAGAATTCAATATGGGCTGCCTCTTGGTGAAGAAAGCTTTAGGTGAAGAGCATATCACAGTAGTATCTAACTCTGGCCTTAATGATGCTGAACAAGTTTCCGATGCTTTAAAAAACGGAAACAGTGACAAGGAACTGCTTTCGTTATCCCACTCAAGATTATCCCACCATGTTTTCTCCCCTCTGATCCTCTTCAGTTCAGCCATTTTCCCAAAAGACAGTTTCTTCATCTTCGGGCAAGCAAACACATCAATGTATTCCAAAGAAGGAAAATCCAATTTAGAATTACATATTTTTTCCAAGCTTTGCAATGAATTTAACTGCAAAATTTTCAGTTGTCGAAATCCATGCATAGGTATTTCATATTGCACTTCTGGTTTAATAGCACTATGTATGTCAACTAGCTGCCTCATGTTATCACAGCAAGACACATTCAAATGCTCCAGATATGGTAGATTTAAAATGCAGGATAGATTTACCAGGTGATTAGCTCTCCCCACTGTAAGGACACGAAGGTTCTGAAGATGGTCCACACTAATCTTCTCCAGTCCAGGAAGATCCCAAAAGGTGAGAAACTCCAGCCTGGGAAGACGTTCTCCATAACACTGTGGCTTGTTAGTAATACTGAAGTCCTTTAAATCAAAACAGCCCATTACATTCACAACAAAGATACTTTCTGGTAAAGTGATTTTAAGAGACCTCCCCCCATTCAATTCATATAAACCAAGATATCTCAAGTGGATTCCAGGTATGTCAAAAAGCCTCTGGAGGGTAGTCACTTTCTTTGTTGTTATTCCTAGAGATATTAGTTCTCTAGTTAAGAAAGATAACTCTTCGATTCTAAACTCATCATAATCCATGTGGTTTTCTGAATCTAAATCTGCTTCGTGGCCAGCATACATGCTACCATATAGATTTAACACTTTTAGCATTGTCAAATTTGTAAGAACACCATAAGGTATCTTCTCCAGCAAATCCATATAGCTCAAGTCCAAGAACCTCAGCTTTCTTAGTTTCCCAATAGCTCTAGGCAATAGTTTAATGTGTGTTTGTGTAAGTTTGAGACACCGGAGTTCAACTAGTGTGCCAATCTCTGATGGAAGTTCCTTGATGGGAACCCAAGAAAAATCCAAGTACATCACAGATAAAATGCTCTTTAAAAAAGAAGGTGGTATCACCTTCAGCCAAAAGTTTTGCTGTAGTGACAGATACTGCAGGTTTGGACAGTTCATGGCCTGAGGAAATTGAGTGATATAATTGCACATGAGTGATATCTTGTTGGCTGACCTAAATGTTTCGATGTCCCTGTTAGAAATGTCATGAAGTCCTACCCCTGCTTGAACAATGCATTTCATGTGCCCTTCAGTGCAATCAGAAGATATCCAAAGTGACATGTCCCTGATGATGTCATGCACTCTCACGTCATCTTCTAGGTAACCGGTCTCCAATAAGCATGCATTCTTCAAGTATTCAATAATGGAGTAACCTTTGTTGTATGCTTCCTCCACAGTATCATACTCTATCAAACCCATCCCCATCCAACATTCTATGAGTTCAAATTTTCGAATTGAGTAATCTTCGGGCCACAAAGAACAACATAAGAAGCATTCTTTGATCTGTTTATCCTGCAGATAGTCGTAACTTATCTTTAGCCTAGTGTATACGTTGCTAACATTCCCCATATTTGGGATCTCATGAATGCGAGACTTCTTCAAAAATGACAAAGCAAGTGCCCACTCATGACAAGTCTTCTTTGTAGACATTGCACGGCCGACAGTTACAAGAGCAAGGGGCAAGCCACCACATTCTTCTGCAACTTCATATGCTAACTTTTCAATCCTAGGATCTGAATTAATGATTCCTTCTTTTGCTTTTTCTTTGAACAAGTTCCAAGCATTCTCCGGGTCCAAGCATTCCAGAAAGACCACACTGTGAGCTTCCATATGTCCACAAACACTCTCGTAACGTGTTGCCAGAACTATCTTCTGTTTATTCGGGCCATTATGATATGGAATACCGACCTCTGCTAGATCCAAATAATTCCATAAATCATCTAGCAGGAGTAAGAATTTCTTCCGTCTCAAGAAACTTAACATGATTGAAGCCCGGGTTTCAATGCTAGAACCTGGCTTCTGGAAGAGTCCAATCTTTTCAGAGATGTCTGCTTGAAGCTGTCCTATTCCACACGCCTTGGAGGCTACAGCATAAATAACAAGGTCATATCCATAGGCTTCTTCGATTACATCCAAGAAATGATTGTTGATTTTCCTGAGCAAAGTGGTCTTACCAACTCCTCCCATTCCCCATAAGCCAACAATTCCAACTCTGTCATCCTTCAGGTACTGGAGAACTCTGCTTAGGTTACAGTCTGTTCCTTGTGTTGGATGTACAGTGGGCATTTCTTGCACAAAACATGGCGGAATATCAATGGAAACTTGTTTGAATGATCCCTTTTCATGCAACCTCTCAGCTTCCTTGAGTTTCTTGGCGGCCAGCATACCAGTTTCATAATCTGACCAATAACTGAAAGACTGTGCCCTTCTCTTCCTCTGCCCATGTTTCATCTCAACCACTTCACTTTCTATGGCTGCCACCTTTTCTAGCCATTCTGCAACTTCAGGGTTACATGTTTCTTGCTTCCTTTCAGAGTTCATAAGGCGAATTTGGATTTCCTGTTTCATGGCTTCTAGATTCTTAATTGTGCTGTCCAGCTTGCCATTAATCTCTTCCTTTTCTAATAAGTATCGCATGCGTGTAATCACAGGATTCCATAAGTGGGATGCCAGAGTAGTAGTTACGAAATCAATGAGCGCAGCAACAGCCATGTATAAGAGTGAAAAGAGGCAGTGGTTTCACCAGCTGATAATCCTTCAGTTGCAACAAATATCACAATTTGAACTACACAGACCCTTAAAACTGGGTCCTGCAGGTGAAATTGCGAGAGGTGTGCGATACATTGATCATATATATTGAGTACAAATATGAATATATCAATCAGCAGAAATAACGCAGTATACGGCGGTTACTGGTTTTGTAATAACAAAAATAGCAACAACAACAACAACAATAACAACCAAGCCTTTTGTCCCAAGAAACTTGGGGCAGGCTAGATATCAAACCCAAACTGAAACTAGTAGAAGGTGCAAGTAAAGCATAAAGTAGTGAAAATAAAGTCAAGCAGAAATAGTGGAAAATAAAAGAGAAAAAAGTATATCAAGGTTCGGACACATGGATTGCTGATTTCCATGCAGCCCTACCATAAGCCAAAACTCTAGTATATGGCAGCAACTGGTTTTGTGTTTCTACTATATACAGATTAGGTTCCTCCCAAAAAATCATGATGATGGACATGATTTTCCTGCTCCCGAGCTCATATGCTCCTGTTTTAATGAAAAATTCGGAAAAAATAGCAAATAAAAAAAACTGATTTTTTTGTACAATGAACATGAAAATGTGTTCTAATAACATGCCAAAAATCTCATAGAAAAAATATACTACCTCTATCCATAAATAGATGCCAAAAGTTTGTCTAAATTTGAATGTATCTAGTCACGATTTAGTGTATAGATACATGTGAATTTAAATAAATCTTTGGCATCTATTTATGGACGGAGGGAGTATATGTATTGGTTCGTGCAAAAAAGACAAATCTGATTGCTGCAAACAACAAATCCAAATGCTCCAAACAGCACCATATTTTGTTTTTTTTTGCATAGACCACCAAACATGTCATTTCTCACCACAATGTTGCTTCCAGTTAGAACACAATCTCATGTTAGTTGTAAAAAAAATTCAGATCTTTTTGATTTTGTTTGCTATTTTTTACAAAAAAAATTATTGGACCAGGAGCATATGAGCTCGGGTTCAAAAGTGCATTTTCGTATGATTAGGTTCTTCCCACAAAAAAGATGTAGAGATTAGATGAACACACGGGTAAAATGCATTCCCATATATATTTTTTCTGAAACGGGGGCAAAAGCTTTGCCCCAATCTATTAAGAAGAAGAGAATGCCCAGCGACTTGACGGCGGTGACTGGTTCTGAATCAGCCGAAACATCGCAGTATATGGCGGCGACTGGTTTTGTGTTTCTACTATGTACAGACTAGGTTCTTCCCAAAAAAGTATGATTAGGTTCTTCCAAAAAAAAGAAAGATGTAGAGATTAGATTTGAGGTTGCTTAAAAGTCTCGTGTGGAAGTAGCACAACTTAGAAGATAGATTGACATATGCAGTTAAAATTCTACAAAATAGTCTGTTCCAGTTTAATTGAGTAGATAGAAGATTATTCCAGTTTCTCACATGAAGATAATACAACTGGATATATGAAAACCTTCCAACGGGGAAGGATCTCTCCCTTAGTGACCAGTTTCTTCACAAATTTAGAAGGCATACGACTATAAGAGACACATTAATTGAGGGGAAACAGCATATGAGGCCTTATTCAGGCATATATATAATGGATGAAAAGGAGGCCAGACCTTAATGACCAGTTGATCAAGCACACATGAGGAGAAAGAAGTAAAAAAGAGTGTGGAAGTAGGCCAGAAAGGGAAGGAGATCCCGGCCCGTACCTTGTGAGATCCTCGAAGCATTAACCCTCCGTCCGCCTGGTTAGCAAACTCGGCTCGTCGGTTGAGAGAGAGTGAGTGAGCGGCTGCGGGAGGTTGAAAAGAAGAAGCCGTATGGAGGCGCAGCTCACTGGAAATTTCGGAGGCGAAAGAGATTCTTGGGGCGAAATTCCCCGCCGCGGACTTCGGATGGCGCGTCCATGGCCAATTGGCCATTGCTTCCGCTGAGTCGCCTCGTCGGTGAGACTGGGCGGGACAGCGACGGCGACCGCGTATCTGACCTGGCGACGGCGATTGCCGGTGGACTGTTGTTTTTTTATTGCTGCTGATGAGCGCCGGCTGATTGAGGGCTAGAAAGTACGGAGCAGTAGAAGAATGTGGACTACCGGCAATGGTCACTTGGGCTTTAAGGCCCACCGTTACGGCCTACGTCCGGCTGTTTACGGCCCGCATTTGGATTCAGCGATTATTTCTCTTTTTTACGAACTTTTCTTCTTGTTTTTTTAGAGGTAAACCGCGTTCATTAATTTAAAACATCAGTGATACAAACACACACGGAAACCACCAGAAGACACGGGAAAGTACACGCGTCCAGGAACAACTGCAGAAAGACCCCTGAAAAAATACGGAAAAACAAAAAGGCCCCTGGGAGTCCCTGCGCACCATCTTCTCCACATCTCACTGGATCCGATCCAGCACCTCGCCGTCGCTGGCTTTACGAGTCGAAGGAGAAGCTCCCCGCACGGAGGAGCCGTTGACGTTGGGGCGCATCGACCGGGGATCATCCCCATGCTGTAGATCGGAGCCCAACTCCACCAAACAAAACGGTGGGAATCGGCAGAGCTGCCGCCGACGGGCCTTCAGTCCGCTCCCGAACCACTATCCTCTCCCGACTGCCGAGACCGCCACCAAGGGCAGCGTCAGCAGCAGCCAACTTCGCCAACTTCACTCTTGTACACCTTCTTCTAGCTTCCCGGCGGCGCTGGAGGAGACGACGCCGTGGCACGATCGAAGCAGAAGAACAAAATCCCCTGACAAGAGCTCCGCCAACGCCTCGAAGAACTCGCCTGGGAACCCAACCTCCGCCGTCCAGAATGAGCGGCGAAGATACATGTCCGCGGCTCCTCGTCGTCGCCGCAGAGCGCCGTCGAGGCAGAGGCCCGGAACACCTTATTTGCGGCGGCGGCGGCACCGACCGAGCGCCACCACCCAAAAGACCTACCCTACACCTATCTACACGCCAGGCCAAAGGAGCTGGAGCTCCCCCACTCTCCCCCCGCCGCCGGAGCGACAAGAGAAGAGAGAGGGAGCCAGCGCTTTTGCCGGCGGCGGTGGACGGAGGGAAACTAGGCTCCTCCCTGTTTCGCCTCTCTACTGTAGATAGAGATAAGGGAGAGGGAGAGCGTTCTGCTTTTTTTCT
Source organism: Lolium rigidum (assembly GCF_022539505.1). NCBI lineage: Eukaryota > Viridiplantae > Streptophyta > Magnoliopsida > Poales > Poaceae > Lolium > Lolium rigidum. The sequence continues at coordinate 23,241,111 of NC_061513.1, forward strand.
TCTTGTTTTCGCATACGCTGCTTAAGGCTTGGTGAATGGTGAATTCAAAAGTTAGGTGGGAAAACATTGTTTGAAAACATAAAGTGTAAGAATTACTCCTCGTGCTGCCACATGTAGGACTTTATGCCACGGTTTTGTTTTCTCTGACTTAAGGTAAAGTATGCTTGAAAATGAAAATCAATTTCAAATTTCAACCAAACAATTTTGTTCTTGTAAATTAATGAGATGAGTTATAACTTTGGCCTCCATTTTTAAAAAAAAGAGTCAGCTAGCCCAGCAGTCATGGTACGTACTCGGAGTATCACTAGTATGTAAATTAAATTACAGAAATGCTTGGTAACACTGACACTGTTGTCAACCACGTATTTTCCCTCATGAATGCAGGGTTGGGAAGTGAAATTCATGCGTGGTTCGATGTACCTTCTAGCTAAGGGCTCATTTGATTTATATATGATATAAAAATCATAGAAATAGGAAACGCATATGATTAAGATGTCATACTTAGTTGAATTATATAGAAGATGAATTCGGACAGAGATTTGGTGCACATGAGCTCCAGTGATCCCTTTTTAGAAAAATAATTAAAAATCATATTTTTAAGTTTTAGAAAAATTTGAAAATAAATCATGTTGTAGTCAGTATTGTATCCCACAAACGTGTAAATTTTCAACTGAAAATAATGTGTATTTCAGGCTGCACAAAAATAACAAATATGTGGATCTGAGTATAGTGATTCAAATCTTAAAAAAAAATTCAGAATTTGTTATTTTTGTGGAGCTCAGAAAACAAAACATTTGCAATTGAGATTTTATATGTTAGTGGAATACATCATTGGCTACTTTTAGAATTTTACTACATAATTTTTTGAAATATATAAATATAATTTTCAATTTTTTTAATACACTGAGATCACTGGTGCCCATGTGTTGACGTCCGAAACCCACCGGCGGACAGCGACGGGCAACACCGTAGAGCCGGGAACAACCTAGGGCTGCGGCTGGCCGAGGTCCCTCCGAGCGACGGCCCGCAAAGCCTTCTGGTCACACGTCCGATGCTGATTGCAAGGGCGTGCCACCTGACTTATACCTGGTCAGGAAGGTGATGGAGATGCCTCGCTTAGTTTCCTGCATGGCATACACGTAAACATTAAATACGAGCCTCGATCGGCTCTCAGGTTATCCTGTGAATCGGCTCAAGGAGCCGATCCACCCATGATTCGTACGGGGTGCACGAATATATGGTGGTCCTGCTTGATCAAGATAAAGCTAATTAGATCTACGACGATTTAGGGTTTTCACCGCATAATTGGAACATCCTACTCAGGATTGGGCCTCGCGGCCACGCACGGTGATCGTAAGTCGATCCTAGATAAGGCCTAAAAACCAACACGAGGTTGATCCCCGGAACATCCTGTCTAGGACTAACGAACGACACCCTACGTGCCGCTGGATCCTCCAGCCCCTTGTAAGACCTAACTATTGCAGATATTAAACTAATCCTTGATGAACAAGGAGCAATCGTAACGGATCAGATCTACTAAACAACGATCAAGCGGGGTGCCGCCCCCACACCTGAGATAGGCGTGAGGGCGGCTAGATATGCAAGGGTTGCACTACGATAGCATGTCTACGCGAAGAACTATGCTAACCCTAACACATCTATGATAACTACGTTGCTCGCCATCAACAAGGCTTCGGTACGAGCAACGCATGAACAACGTGGAGCTTGTGCTGCCTAGATCGCAAGATGCGATCTAGGCGACATGTTGCTTACCGGTAGAAACCCTCGAGATGAAGGAGTTGGCGATGCGCCGAGATTGATTTGGTTGGTTGAACGTTGGTTGTTGTTTTATTCCATAAACCCTAGATACATATTTATAGTCCGAGAGGACTTTCTAATCCAGGCGTGCACCTGACCGTGCACGGGTAAAATTCTATTTTCTAATCTAAGATGCAATCTACTATAATTAAAGATACACGGGCAATCTAGCCCAAACTCTTCGCGCAAGGCCGCTTCAGAGATCTTCCACGTGTGATCTTCCAAGCCCATCTCTCTTACGGCCCACTTCCTGATTTGGCCAAAATCTGGTGATAACACATGCCCCCCTGGTTTTGGCAATGATAATTTCAAAACCACTCTGTTTTTCCTTCGAAGGGTCATGTCGTGGCAGAGCAAACTTGTCGCAGTATCCTTCATCATGATGCCCTGTCTTTTCAGCTTCTCTGCAAAATTCGATAGCTTTGGCATCACTTCCTCGGAAACTGCAATGGCATTAAATTTCCGCCAGGCTTCTCATTATTTAACCGTGCCGATTGATTAGCCCTCTTCATCCCCTTCCTCTGTTCCAGCTATCGGCACCCAAAAAACCCTCTTGCGCTACCATGTCTTCTTCCTCCTCTTCCTCTTCCGGTCTTTCCTATGGGTCTTCCTCTTCCCGCGAGACACCTCCGGACGTACGCGCACCAGAAGAATGGGATCAGGAGGACCATGCCTCCTCCGTCTGGTCCGAGGATGACAAGTCCCTAACCAGCGGGGATGAAGATCTCCAGTTCCTAGCCGATGGGGAACTGGAACCGGAAAGCGAGGATGACTTGCTCCCCTGGGACGGTTGTCCCTCTTCCGAAGAAGAGAAGGAGGAAGACGAAGACAACTCCCTCGAGGGCTACCCACCGGCGAAACGTCTCCGCATGTGGTGGGACGACGACGACAGCGAGGATGACGAGGAGGATGAAGCCCCCATCGAGGGCTACGGAAGCAGCGACGAAGAGCCCCACGGCGGCGGTGCCGATGAGAGCTCCGAGGATGACGACGAGGGCAGCGACGGTCCGTAGATGGGATCCACTAGTGTAGGTCTAGTAGCAGCAGTTTGGTCAGCAGACCCCCCTTTTTTGTACCTCTCCCTTTGAGCAATCGACTCCTTCTTTGTAAGGAATCTTGTTCATCAATGAAGAATTCCTCCAGTTTCGATTTTGCCGATTCCTTTTATGCGAATTTAGCCGATTGTCACTTCGGTCACTGGCTAAAGAGCCGATTGCCACGCACCAGTTCCTCAAAATTTCTGCGCAGTCAGTTGCCCCCCGAGCCTTCATTAAGGCGAGGACCGCGGTGAGTCAACCAAACGTGCCACCATCTGCTTTCCGAGTCACGATGCAGAGCCAATCGATTTCAACTAAATCGGCTCCCCAGAGCAGAGAGCTTTCAGGGCGAGCTGCCCCCCGAGCCTTAATCACGTCGATGTTGATGTTTTTTTTTAATGGCCGATTTTTCTCTAATCGGCCCCTAATGTTTCATTGTACACATGTTCACTGCACATGTTCATCTGACTATATGCCCCCCGAGCCGAATCTGCCAGGTGACTGCAGATATCGGCTTTTACGGTTAGCCAGTGCACTGCACTTGCACGTCGGCTCCGTAAGGATTCGTGCTGACTTCATCTGCCGACGTGGCCGCTGCCCCGTAGATTGACGTTGCATACAGGCAGAACATGTGATTAGGATAATTTTGGCCGATTGCTGGAATCGGCCCCCATATTGATTGAAGCGCTGACTGAAGGTTCTGTAATGCTCCTTCATAAATTTTTGGGGCCGATCACAAGGATCAGCCTCGCCACGTCTGCTCATCGCTTTGCTTCAGCTACGCGGTCGGGCTGGTGGATAAAACCAGCCCAACCTCTGACTTGATGCGCCTGCTGTCGTCCACCTTGAGTGCGTCGTAGAATCGTGGAGCACTAAGCTCCGTCGGAAGGACGAGCACCATGTTTGTACCAGCCGATGTTTCATCATCGGCTTTCCTTTGCTTGGGGCGCCACTCCATTTTCCGTGGACGACCCTCTTCATCCAGGGTTCGCTGAACTTTCGCAGCCAGATCAGGTCGTGCCTTCCTTAACGTATGCAAGTATACCCTCTCGGCTTCCTCCAGACCGCGCAAACGCTGAACCCTGCGCTTTTGTGAACGGCTGAGTCCATCAGGGCACCACCTTGGCCGGTGGTACCTGTCTTCTTCTTCTTGTCCCTCGTCTTCTGAATCCTCGAGATCCGCCCACCGAGGGGACTCGGCGCGTTTGCTCTGTGGCGGAGAGGCCCTAAGCGCCTGAACACGGACACGTTGGCTGCCTCCTTCTTCTTGTGGTTGCATTCTGGGCAATTGCCGATTGTGGGCAATCGGCTCATTCCTGAATCCCAGCAGTGTCTGAAGAAGGGGCAGTCCCAGTGCCTGTCGTTGTCATCTTGCTCCCTTGATTCTTCTTTGGCACGGCGCTCGTGCTCCTCCTCATCGTGATCGTGCCGACGATGTCTTCTGGCTTCTCTAGCCAGACGATCTCTTTCATCATCATCGCCGGATCGTCGGCGTCGGTCATACCGACTCACATACTTGTTGAGGAGGTGATCGCAGAGGGGTCGCCGATATCTTATGTTCTTCACTTCTCCCTCCGTGACGTAGCGCTTGCCATCATGACGGAGCCGATCGCGTGGAGCGGCTTCCTCTCGTGTCCTTGCTACGAGAGCAGCTGCCCTCGTCTCCATCTTTGCCGAGTGGTGCCCGAGTCCTACCATGTTGATGCTGAACGAGGATCCTGGCTGGCAACCTTCAGGGTAAGTGCATTCTACCATGTTAACGGCGGGGAAGGGCTGGGTGTCGACCTTCATGGCGTACTGGTTGAAAATTAGACGCCCTTTTTCTATCGCCGCTTGGATGTGCTGACGCCACACCCTGCAGTCGTTGGTGGCATGGGAGAGCGAGTTATGCCATTTGCAGTATGGCTTTCCGTTCAGCTCTTGTACCGTGGGGAATTTGAGACCTTCAGGAATCGTCAACTGCTTCTCCTTGAGCAGGAGGTCGAAGATTTGCTCAGTCTTGGTCACGTCAAAATCAAATCCCCGGGCGGGCCTCGGTGGCTTTACCCATTTGCAGGACACGGGGGTTCCTCCCCGAGCCCATTCAGCCACTCGCTACCTCTTGGTCTCCCGCAGGAACTTCGTCTTCCTTCGCTTCGACCAGGACTACCGCACGCTTGAATTTGTCCCGGTACAGTCCGGGTGGCGCTGTTCATATGCCGACAGCTTCTGAACCATGTGCGCCAGTGAGGGATAATCTCGCTTGGGAGGCCATGTCCTTGAGCGGTGTTGTGAGGCCCGCTACCGCCAACTCGATCGCTTCCTTTTCGCTTAAACGAACCGAATAACATCGGTTCCTAAGATTCCCGAAGCGCTGGATGTATTCTCGTCACGCTTCTCCACGCTTCTGACGTAGTTGTGCTAGATCAGCAATGCCGGACTCGGAAGCCTCTGAATGGTACTGCGTATGGAACTGCTCTTCCAACTGCTTCCAAGTCCGGATGGAGTCTGGTGGCAACGAGGTGTACCAACCGAAAGCCGATCCCGTGAGGGACTGTGAAAAGAGCCTCACGCGTAGTTGATCCGACACTGAAGCCGGTCCTAGTTGTGCCAAATATCGGCCCACGTGCTCGATGGAGCTAGAACCATCTGATCCACTGAATTTGGAGAAATCAGGGAGCCGATATTTAGGTGGTAGCGGGATCATCTCGTAGTCGTCGGGGTACGGCTTGGAATAGCCGATTGCCCTCCTTTTCGGCACCATGCCGAACTGGTCTCTCAGTATGGTACCGATCCGATCCGCCGTGCCGGGCCGCAGGAGTTGAACTCGAAGATTCGCCGGGGTGGCGTACTTAGCCAGCCATGTTTGCTTTTCCAGCTCCGAGCCAACCGCAGGAGCCGAGCTCCGGAGGTTCGTCGGGGTGGCGTACCTGGTTAGCCACGTCTCGCTTCTCAAGCTCGTCGCCGACGTCCCTCCTCGTTTTCCCGTAAGTCCCCGATGTTGTGGCCTGGTTTGTGAGTGCCCAGCTACCACAATCCGGCACATACGTGCACGTGTACCCGTGAGGGATCTCCTTAGGCGCCTCGAGCAAGAACCGGTAGTCACCAGGGTCACCACCGATCTTGTAGACGACGAATGCCGGTGAAGCCGGCACTTCTGGTGCTGCCAACGCATATGGCAGCGGTGGACGGGACTGGAGTGGCAACTCTCCTTGATGCGTCCCGAGATCTGGTCCTGACGGCGAGTACTGGTGCCTCATGATCTCCTGGATCACGCGAAGAGCGACACGCTCTAACGTGTTGACCAGGTTCTCGCAGTGGCGGTGTAGCGAGTGAGCCACCGGGTAGTTGATCTCCTCGCCGCAGGGACCTCGGTGCGTTCTTCCGATGGGGCGTAGAGGTCTACCCCATCTAGTGCACCATTAGGCGAGAACCCCTTCCACCTGATGCCATGGGAACGGGTTCTGTGGAATGAGCCGATGAGGTCGGCCTCGAGGATGACCTTAATCTCGTCATACTTCTTCTTGAGCTCATCGGTCAGGTCCTCGTACGTGACTGGCGTGCCGTCCGCCATCTCAGATGTAGATGGCGATGTGGTTGATGTAGAAGCTTGTCCCACCGGGCGTGCCAGAATGTGTTGACGTCCGAAACCCACCGGCGGGCAGCGACGGGCAACACCGTAGAGCCGGGAACAACCTAGGGCTGCGGCTGGCCGAGGTCCCTCCGAGCGACGGCCCGCAAAGCCTTCGGTCACACGTCCGATGCTGATTGCAAGGGCGTGCCACCCGACCTATACCCGGTCGGAAGGTGATGGAGATGCCTCGCTTAATTTCCCGCATGGCATACACGTAAACATTAAATACGAGCCTCGATCAGCTCTCGGGTTATCCCGTGAATTGGCTCAAGGAGCCGATCCACCCATGATTCGTACGGGTGCACGAATATATGGTGGTCCTGCTTGATCAAGATAAAGCTAATTAGATCTACGACGATTTAGGGTTTTCACCGCATAATCGGAACATCCTACTCAGGATTGGGCCTCGCGGCCACGCACGGTGATCGTAAGTCGATCCTAGACAAGGCCTAAAACCAACACGAGGTTGATCCCCGAACATCCTGTCTAGGACTAACGAACGACACCCTACGTGCCGCTGGATCCTCCAGCCCCTTGTAAGGCCTAACTATTGCAGATATTAAACTAATCCTTGATGAACAAGGAGCAATCGTAACGGATCAGATCTACTAAACAACGATCAAGCGGGGTGCCGCCCCCACACCTGAGATAGGCGTGAGGGCGGCTAGATATGCAAGGGTTGCACTACGATAGCATGTCTACGCGAAGAACTATGCTAACCCTAACACATCTATGATAACTACGTTGCTCGCCATCAACAAGGCTTCAGTACGAGCAACGCATGAACAACGTGGAGCTTGTGCTGCCTAGATCGCAAGATGCGATCTAGGCAGCATGTTGCTTACCGGTAGAAACCCTCGAGATGAAGGAGTTGGCGATGCGCCGAGATTGATTTGGTTGGTTGAACGTTGGTTGTTGTTTTATTCCATAAACCCTAGATACATATTTATAGTCCAGAGGACTTTCTAATCCAGGCGTGCACCTGACCGTGCACGGGTAAAATTCTATTTTCGAATCTAAGATGCAATCTACTATAATTAAAGATACACGGGCAATCTAGCCCAAACTCTTCGCGCAAGGCCGCTTCAGAGATCTTCCACGTGTGATCTTCCAAGCCCATCTCTCTTACGGCCCACTTCCTGATTTGGCCAAAATCTGGTGATAACACCATGATCCAAAAGAGCTTTTCGGATGAATTCTCTTTAATTATACTAAATAAATTTCTACATTAGGTAGGTCATACCTAATGTTTTGTTTCTACGGGATTTGCACTATAGGATTCTTATAGAATTAGTATCTATAAAATATATTCATTTGAATCAAACTAGTGTATGATTTTTTTTCATAAAATCTAAATCCTATACAATTTTAATATAAATTCTATGAATCGAATCCCTCGGCCTCTCATATATTTTCTCCATCTGCTTGGGTAGTAGAGAGTTGTAAGTTGACGGTCATATCCAGACAAAGGATAATGTGTTGTGTAACCATACTTCTAATATTACCTCCTGTCTATAATGTAAATGTACTTCCTGTGTTTCATAAAGTTTTTTTGAGATTTATCAAAATTTAGATGTATCTAGATGTTATTTGGTGTCTGGAGGAAAGCACCTTCTCTCTTAATGAGGACTTAACGGATGATATACCCCAAGTTTCTATGGAAGAAAATGGTCTACTAACCGCACCTTATATTGAGGAAGAGGTTCAGAAGGCAATTTTCCAAATAGAATGCAACAAAGCACCGGGTCCTGATGGTTTTTCAGCGGAGTTTTATCAAACTTTCTGGGATACGATTAAATCGGACCTTCTAGCTTTGTTCAGTGACCTACACATTGGACAACTAGAATTATTTCGTCTAAATTTTGGTGAAGTAATCTTTTTACCGAAAGTTAATGAGGCAGAAAGGATTCAACAATATAGACCTATTTGCCTCTTAAATGTAAGTTTCAAGATTTTCACGAAAGTGGCCACCATTAGACTTAATACGGTTGCGGATCATGTTGTCCAGCCATCACAGACAGCCTTTATGCAAGGAAGGAACATCCTTGATGGAGTGGCGGTCTTGCATGAGACGGTACATGAGATGCATTCTAAGAAATTAAATGGGGTTATTTTAAAACTAGATTTTGAAAAGGCGTATGATAAAGTCAAGTGGTATTTCCTACAGCAGACACTCAGGATGAAAGGTTTTTCTCCAGAGTGGCGCGCTCTAATAAATGATTTTGTGTATGGAGGTAGTGTCGAATCCGGGTTAATGATGACACCGGCCACTATTTCCAAACACGAAAAGGGTTACGCCAAGGGGATCCGTTATCACCGATGTTGTTTAACATTGTAGCGGATATGCTGGCTATACTCATAGAGCGGGCCAAGGCTGATGGCCAGATTGAAGGAGTGATTCCACATCTGGTTGATGGTGGTTTATCTATACTTCAATATGCCGACGATACAATTTTGTTTATGGATCATGATCTTGAAAAAGCTCAAAATCTGAAATTAATTTTGGTGGCTTTTAAGCAGTTGTCAGGATTGAAAATCAATTTCCATAAAAGCGAATTGTTCTGTTTCGGTGATGCCTAAAATGATACGGCTCTGTATACAGAATTGTTTGGTTGCGGGCAAGGCCAATTTCCTATTCGTTATTTGGGTATTCCGATTCATTATCGGAGACTTACAATCACGGAATGGAAATTAGTAGAAGAAAGATTACAAAAACGCCTTAGTAGCTGGAAAGGTAAATTGTTGTCCCTGGGAGGAAGATTGGTACTCATTAATTCGGTACTCACAAATATGGTACTGTATATGTTATCATTCTTCATCCTACCGAAAGGAATTCTGCATAAACTCGATTACTATCGATCCAGATTCTTTTGGCAAGGGGATAGCGAGAAAAAGAAATATCGACTGGTTAAGTGGAGTATAGTTTGTAGTCCCAAAGATCAAGGAGGGCTTGGAGTTCATGACCTGGAGGTCAAGAATTCAGCTCTACTGGGTAAATGGATGTTTAAGCTACTTACTGAGGATGGGACTTGGCAAACTATTTTTCGGAGAAAATATATCGGTTCGAAGACATTATCCCAAGTGGTTTGGAAACCTGGGGATTCTCACTTCTGGGCTGGTCTTATGGCGACAAAAAATGTATTTTTTCGCCATGGTACTTTCTCAATCAGGAATGGAGCACAGATACGGTTCTGTGAAGATGCTTGGCTAGACAATGCACCCTTAAGTAAACAGTATCCTGCTCTGTATAGGATTGCTCGTCGCCAAGGTGATACCATTGCTACTGTAATCGCTACATCACCTCCGAATGTGACGTTCGGACGGGTTTTACTTGGACAAAGACTTGTGGCATGAAATAACCTAATTCAATGGCTCGGAGATATTCATTTATCGCCTGAACCAGACGAATTTAGATGGAACCTTCATGTAGATGGTTCTTTTTCCGTAAAATCTTTCTACAATACGATCCTTCTTTCTGATTTACCAGTTGATAGCAATAAGAGGATTTGGAAGATGAAGATACCATTAAAAATTAATTTTTTTTGGATGGTATCTTCGTCGTGGGGTTATTCTCACCAAAGACAATCTTGTTAAGCGGAATTGGCATGGAAGTACACGGTGCGTTTTTTGTCATCAGGATAAAACAATCAAACACTTATTCTTCCAGTGCCAGTTCACGAGATCTATATGGTCAGTCATCCAAGTAGCGTCTACCCTGTATCCTCCGACTAGTGTCGCCAATGTCTTTGGCAATTGGCTTCATGGTATCGATTCAAGGTTTAAGTTGCTTCTTAGGATGGGGGCGCTAGCAGTTATCTGGGCGCTTTGGCTATGTAGAAATGACAAGATCTTTAATGACAAAAATTGCTCTTTGTTGCAGGTCATCTAGATGTGCAGGTATTCTCCGTTCATGGTTACCTCTTCAGCGAGTGGAGAACCGAGACCTATTTACGGAGGTCTGTACACGGTTGGAGGCTACGGCGAGAGATACTTTTTCCCTACATGGGTGGCAGCATAGTCTACGGATAGATGCCCCACCTACACCTTAGCGTTATATGATTCATCGTTCCCATATGTATCTCGCCTAGTTTTTGTTATTTATCCTTTTGGACTCGAGATAACAAAACGGCTGTGTGCATCCTGGTTATGCAGAGGCTGAATGTAATTGCTTCTAAAATTAATAAAGCATCCTTTATCGAAAAAATCTACTTTTTTTTATCAATCTTAGTCAATTTTCGTGAGATAGAAGTAGTAGTATGCTTTCAAACTGTTTTACCTTGCCAAAACCGGAAAGTGTCTTTTGTTCCTGAGAACTATTGATTTCGTTTTAGAAAATATCTAAAATCCGAATGATGTAACCTACACGCATCTCGGCGCTCTGCAGAAATGAAAAAATCTAACGAAATTTCAAGGTTTGAAAATATAAATTATTTGTAATTAATATTTTACATATTTTTTTTGGATAAATCAGTAGCTAAATTCAGAATTGTTTTTTTTACTCGTACATATGATTTTTGATCTTTTCATAACAAAGAGATCGCTTGTGTCCCCAGAGCCAAAAATCTCTACTCTACCAAAAACATATATACTACATTGTAAGAATAGAGTTAGAGAGCTAGCTTAGAGCCGTGGTTGATCGATCTCTCGCTGATCTATGTGCAATCGTCGTCTCGAGGACTCAGGTTAGATCGGTCACTAGAGCGGCCAGTTTGAGGAAATTGCATATACCAGTAAGTGTTGGGGCAAACGTTGCGCAAACCAGTGACATGAAATTGGTTTTGCGCAAACCAGCGACTCCATATAATCTACTGCATGGCGCTCGTATAATCCATTGCATGGCGCTGTAATGATTAGATTACAACGTCAAGCACCATACTTTGGCATCTGCCGTGGCTTGGTATGTGCTGCGCGTGCACTAGCCCCACGGTTGACAGCTGCTTTGCTTCAAATTTGGCATTTCTACAATGATCTAAAAAGTAGAAAAACTATGTATAAGGGAATCGTAGCTAAAACTAGGGTTAGCATCGCCGCCACCAATGCCTACACGTCGATGGCAGACCACCGGCGGCGACCAGGGCAAAGGTGGCGCGAGCGCCTGTGCCCAGTACACCGCCTACTATGGCTGCGCCTGCCCCACTTGCAGGCGCTGGCGTAGGGGCCTACCACCCATGTGTAATAGAATCTCTAGCGGACACCACATCTGACTCCCATCGGCATAATAACCGCCGTTTTGCGGGTTTGGAGGGAAAAAAGAGACAATCCAGACACCGCATCGGACCCCCATACCAAACACTTTATCCGGGCCATCCAGTTTCGCGTCGCGGAACCCCATTTCCTCCCCCGCGTTGGCGCGAAGGAACATTGAGCTCCTCCCCTTTCCCGCTTCCGCCAACCACCCGCCGCCGATTTCGATGTCTCCACTCTCTCTGGCCTCTGCAGCGGCGTGCTCGCACCAAGATGGAAGCCCCCAACCCGCCACCGCTCGCGGACCAGTCCGCGCCGCGCGGATCGACCCCACCCACTGCTGCCGGATCTAGCACCGACCAAGCGGATGAAGAAGCCGGGCAACAAGCTGTTGGCGCAGAAGAAGCCGGCGTCGAGGATGCCCGGTGCTCGAAAAAAGTCCCGCCGTTGATGTTGCGCAAGAGCCGTACGTTGACATGCTCAACAACGCGCCTGTCGACATCGATTCACCGCCGCTCGCGGATTACGACGACTACAATGATGACATGGAGGAGGGCCTCGAGGGAGACAAATTTGGGGAAGGTGAAGACGCCGATAGCGATGAGAAGGTGACTTGCAAGAGATAGAAGAGGGGGCATTCGATGGCGCGGTGGCCAAGGCAAAGGGGAGGGTGATTTGGACCGGCAACTACATCGAATTGACGGTGATGCTTGATCATGCTCCTCCTTGATGATATGATGTTTGATACTATTTTGGTGCCGTGTTTCATGTATGATTGAGTACTTTGAACAACCTGTTTGCATGATCTATGTTGCTACATTGAAATTTATCGGATGATTTGCATAAACCCTGCGTTTGACGTGTCTGGGCGGCGCGATGGTTTTTCAGCCTGCAAAACGCATTTGGGGTGGCGTGGATACACGTATTTGGAGTTTGGGGTGTCTGTTAGAGATGCTCTAAGCCATGACATCCAAAGTCGACCATGTCGTCGCGAAACTTCTGCCAAGGTGCTTTGTCGCTGCCCTCATTCTCGTCCTCATCCTCGGGGGCTTCACCGTCCTTGTTCTAGCTGGCGGGTGCGTCGCCTAGAAGGTGTCGCAGTCCCATAGGTCCGAGTTAGGGCCGTATGCTAAAATATAAGGTCACCGACAATCTGCGGCCCTTCAGATGGCCGACGATGGCCACAGCGAGCCGGAATCGAGCCGGTGGGCGATGGATTTTCACCGCGGTGGCCGCACATCGGCCATCTCTAGCTGCTTGAAGAGTTCGGCGAGGCGGGGCGAGGGCCAACGGGCGACATCAACGACAACGGCTTTTTTCCCAACGTCAGCTGCCCGGCCGCGTTGTGGCAGCTCGCGGAGGTGGGGAGTGACGACAAAACGGCAGTTTGAGCTCGAGCGCGGCCATTGGTTTACGATACCTCACCTCTTTGCATCGCGGTGTAATATTTTTGAGGCTTTTTTTTACATCTACATCATCAGCTGTAGCTGTTTATTTTTTAAACTAACGTGTTGTATATGGTAGTTATTTTTGTATGTACATTATCTGCTGGAGATGCTCTAATACCACCATGCCAGCCAGGCCACCTCATGTGGGTCTCCTTTTTACTATGTTGTTAACATGTTTAATTTGGTCATCACAGCTCTTTGCAATGAGTTACACGTAGAGTTGCTGGTCTCTGCAAAAATAAATTCAAGTGACTGGTTTGCACAATGTTTGCCCCAAGAGTTACTGGTCTACGCAATTTCCTCGGCCAGTTTAAGTGCAACATGTGTGCTGCTGGTGCAACGTCTCGAGCAGAGAACTGTCGCCCGACCCAATCGTCGGTACGTGCAAATGACAGGAGACAGGAACTGTATGTGTGTGTGTACTTAATGGTTCTGCATAAAACCACTCAACATTTGTCTCGTATGGCAGCCACTAGCGACGTCACTGTTTATACTTGATGTACGATGTGAATGCATAGACGGGCAGGTTGTGTAACGTCTTCCTCGCGTTGCCGTTTGGGATCTTCTAGCTGAACCTCTTTCTCCGTGTTCGCTCGTTCGTGCTTTCTACACTTATACTCTGCCTACGTGCATGTGAAGTTCATGCATCTAGCAGTAATCTCTTTTTTTAGCCATACATTACTTGTATTTATAAAATAACAATATAAAGTTGATACACATATAAATAAAAGAACACAAGGAGAATACAAACAGTTATACTGTTGCAAACTTCTATCGCCGCAACTACCAAGCACACACGTCCTTCACCATCATCAGAGAAGAAGAACATCAGCAATTGATCCACTCTTTGGCGCTGAAAAGAGCCCCCAACCACAAGGTGTTGACGAGACGCGATAGCCACCGACCCATAAGACTGGATCTAGCCCGAAGGAACATCGTCCGGAGGAGCCCTCCGAGCTTCTTCAACACCGGATCCGGGGCGAACGCAACCTAGCATCTAGGCGGCCGGATCCCTCACCGTCATCCGCAAACATGCAACATTTAAAACCGCCACTCTTAGAGCATCCCAACCTTGCCATCACGCAACGATGCAGGGCTAGATCGAAACTACTCAACCAGCTTCAGCTCCACAAGCATCTAGCCAGCGTCAGCGACACCTTCGACGAGAAGTGGCATGGATTAAAAGACCATTATTCCTAGAAGCACCGTCAGCATCTGCCTTACCATGACGATAAAAACGTCGAAAACCGAAAAAACCTAGAACTAAAACACATAGAGGAGAATCAAGCCTCCCCTCTCCCTCGTGATGCCTGAGCAGTGTTCAGAGGGGAAGAGGAGCGATTGAGTCACCGGAGCGAGCGCTAGAAGTTTGGACGGGAACGCCACCTCACGTGGTTAGGTAAGTGTTTCACTTCACCTGATCACCGAATCAGCACTCACATCGAGTAATATCATTTCAGCCGATGGTTCTCTATGATTTTTGTTTGTTTGAGAGTAGCTTATCACATGTACCACGCGATCCGATGATCCTCTATGAAAAAGAATAACGAAAAAAATAGGAAAAAAAAGTTAAGGTGTCACCGTTCCGTACGTTGAGAAACTTCAACGATCCCTGCTCGTGAGCGAGTCGTTAGTTATTGGCCACTCGATGTGTATAGGAGTACTGGTATCGAAAACTGTCTTTGGCTCATGGCCCCAGTGCTCCTGCTGTTTAAAAAAAATTCGAAAATCATATATTTTTGTTTCAAAAAAATCTGAAAATAAATCTAGACATAACAAAAGACGTAACCTAGAAACGTGTAAAATTTTAATACGAAATTCTTTATACTGTAGACTACACAAAAAGACAAAATATGTTGAAATTTGGAGATTTGAAATATGCATACACAGATCCATACGCTTGTTATTTTTGTGTAGTCCAGAATTTTTTGTATTTGAAATTGAAATTTTGCATGTTTATGAAATAATTTATTGGCTACACCATGATTTTTTTGTAATTTTTTTGAAACACATAAATGTGATTTTTATTTTTTTCTAAAATAGCAGGAGCACTGTGCCCAGAGCACCAAATCCCTGTCCTACTGGTAAGGTTACTTGGTTTCTCTGTCAACAGAAAGTTAGTTAGTCCGTGTGATCGATGTCTCGAACTCTCGATCAATACTTCTGTAGTATATATAGTGGACTCCGTGTGTGTTGGTTGCATGTCGTTACAAAAGACAGCTATTTTGATGTGAGTTGGGTTCTACTCTTCTTTCTGTGCATGATCGCATGGTCAGTTAGTACTCAAAGGCTAGCTACGACTGCTTTCCGATGTACAGCAAGACTTTCAGATGTGATTCAACCAGCTGAAAGGGTCAGAGGGCATCCACGACCGTGACCTTCACGCATGTCGAGCCACCATCGAACGGTCACAGGATGGCCACGCGCGTATGGACGGGGTCGTAGCTCCTAACTGCATTATCTGTATCGGATCGAGACGGCACAAAACGTAGTAATGTACTCCTAGCTAGGTAGTCCAACCACCCAACCGATCGAATCGAATCTGCGTTCTGCGTTTTGCATGGCATCCACCACCGAACCCATCGATCGTTAATTTTGACACTACTCCGGCTCTCGGCAAACAGTGGTGCATGCATTCAACATGTACAATCATATATCCTCATTTTCGCTAAACACATTTAGTCATTTACCATGCTTCTTTTAACTCAACCCAACAAGCTTCATTGTTAAGACATGTTAATTTGGACATTTGGCCGACTGCAACTAGCCCCTATTGGTCTGAAAAGTCCCAACCACTCTCTCCAGTTTAGACAAGTAATCGTTTTAGACATGGACACGGCATTTGTGACTTTTTTGTTGTTGTGTGGACTCACTAGTGCTATTATTAACATCCATAAAAAAATGTCAGACTAGATCCCTAAAATGCTAATACATGTTTGAATTTGTCACTGCATGTACTTTCGCCATATACAACTTTGTTGTATTTCGTAATATATCGTAATAGAAATTGGTGACCAAAGTCGTGCTTTGAAGACCACACCAATGTCTTAAAAGGATAAATGATAGGAATTAAAACGCTTGCCCTACTCTTGGATGCATCTGCGTGGACTCAATCATTCTGAATATATATTTGTTGACAATTGTAGAGGTTTGCATATTAGTTACCCAAGTGGTGGTATGAGTTGTGGGGGTGGGACACACAAACTGTTAGTCGTGACTCTCGCTATGAAGAATTTTCCATCCATTATTACGAAAGCAGTTGTACCTGACAATCCATTAGCAATGGGCCAAATAAAGTGAATCAACGATGACGGTCAGGCGTTTGCGCTAATCAATTACAACAGACATGCCATCGCCGACCCGTTAGTAGTGTGCGTGTGGTGTAACCACCTTTGTATCACACACTACTGAGGATGTTACCGCTGATTGTGGGGCAACATCATTTGGAGGTATATCAAAATTAGTGGGAGAGGAGGGGTTCTTCAATGATTTCTCCATATAAGTCATAGTTTGGTGCATAGATACCACTTAGTGGCTTCTAGCTAATAGCGACCCGACAGTAGTATCTCTCATGTCAGCCACAATTAGCATAGATCAGCCAATATTTAATTACTTGCACTAAGTAAGCATCTAGAAAGTAGTGAACTGCATGAAACTCGTTGCACGCATGAAACTTTGTGCCAATTGCAAAGAGCGTGTCTTCTGCGCACCTTGGATTTATTCCTATCCTATCCTTCTCTCGCAAGGCCATCCCATGTCGGCCATCACCCCTATAGTTGACAGTCCTCCTCTCGCAAGCCCATCTCATCTCGGCCATCACCCTTAAAGTTGGCCCTCCTCTCGCAAGCCCATCTCATCTCGGCCATCACCCTTAAAGTTGGCCCTCCTCTCGCAAGCCCATCTCATCTCGGCCATCACCCCTAAAGTTGGCCCTCCTCCTCTCGCAAGCCCATCTCATCTCGGCATCAACCCTAAAGTTGGCCCTCCTCTCGCAATCCAATCTCATCTCGGCCATCACCCCTAAAGTTGGCCCTCCTCAACTCCCAAATCTTGATCTACACTTGATTCGAAATCAGACTTGTTCCTCTCTCCTTGATAACATCTCATCATATTCAAGATGACCGATCACTCTCTCAAATAAGGCCCTCTTCTATCATCTCTGGAACAACTCTCCCTGAAGTTAATCTGTGCACACCGAATGTACCACATTTGTATTTTTTGTGTGTTGTTGATAAAAAGCGAATAACTGGAAAGCCTAATTACTTTTGTGACATAGGGATCAATAGACCGAAGTTGCATGTGCCGAGCTTGGGTGACACCGAAGTTTGACAAACCTTTGGATGAAATTGCTTGAGTCAATAAGGCGGTGGCTGGCTTCAAAATGGCTCTCTCTCCCACCCCTCCGTTGGCTCTCCCTCCACCGTAACCCTCACCACCGGCGATCTCACCGGATATGAGTGATCGGGTACCACCATTCTCTCCGGCGTGTCCCCCTCTACAAGATGGTGTCTACATCGTCCTCTCGACTTTCTCAGATCGCGGGGATCTCAATCCCGACTAGTGGAAGGTAACCTTATTTGTTCGCCTCTATAAGAAGCAGAATCGGCTATACCATGGGATCGCTAAGGTTGATGCCTCAGGGCGTGGCATTGAACTTCTTTGTACGGATGGATCTGTGATTGATACTAGGGATCTACGATCCCATGAGGTTATAAATCCTGGTGTTGTCTTTTTCTTCCCTTGTCATGAAGCCAAGGTAGTGGCGAGGTTTAGATCTGAGTTGGAAGTGTATAATTTTCTGTCTGCAAATTATCACTCGGATCTGGGTGAGGTTTCACCGCCCGCAGATGAATCTAGGATGTTTGTTCAAGCATCTATTACTTTGGGGCTGGATTTTAATCCGGGCATGATATTTGCCAAGGAAATCTGGAATTTATTCGGTACTCCAGTTCACCCAACCAAGTTCTCTTGACATTTTACGATGATTGTTTCTTTTGGTAGTGCTACTTTCAGATTATCAGAGGACATGGTGGGTTTAGCGATTGAGGATGCAATTGGAGCTTATTGTGGTGAACTGAAAGCTTCTTTGTTAAGATACAAGGTGTTCTCGTTCACGGTCAATAGTAAGCTGTTTGGTTTTCATATCCTTTCAAGGATATTTTATGAATGCTTTCATTTCAAGTGTCATTTTCATCTTTGGGGTCATGGTGGACCTAATTGGCAACGGGAATTCACTATATGGCAAAAGGAATGTGATGAGGAGTGGACGATGTTTAGTACTTCTAAGAGAAGGTGAAATTAGGGTTGCAGGTTATGAACTCCTCAACGCCTAAATCTGCACTACGCTCCAAGTTGAGTGCCAAAAAGCATTTGAGGTTTGCTAAAGGTTATACTCCTTCTTCGTAGATTCTTCCACAGTCTACTGCCGATTCTTTGAGTGATTAGGGTTTAATCTCAAAAGAAATGTTGGCGGACGAAGGATCATCTTCTCCAAGGATTGACAAGTTTGTTTTGGTGCGATCGGAAAAGCGGGATCAGAAGTTCTGAATCTGGTGGGCACTTCGAAGGGTGTGTCTAGGACTAATGGGATGGATTCAGATCTAATCCAGTCCTCTGATGAACCATCTGGGCTGGATAGGCTTGAGGAAGTGGTCAATGACATTGCGTTCAGGTTTTGGGAATGTTCTCGTTGTCTCAGTATGGGCCATAATTCCTCTCAGTGCATTAAAGACATCAGGTGTCGTGGGTGCTTTAATTACGGCCACATTGATAAAAATTGCTTTGCTTTTCTTGCCAAAAGTGCAAATCGCCAAGATATCGGCTTTGTTGTTCCAACTCCCCTGCAACAGTTTCCTCCTCATACGCATGTGCAACCTGCTCCTCCTCCGCCGCCATTGGATACACCTCCACCTCCGCCTGCTCCTGACCCTGCGGTCATGGCCAACTTTGAGCTAGATCCAACTCCTTGGCTACCTTGGGGTCACCACATCATTAACAGTGGTCCCACGAGGTTGCCCCATACTTTCTACTTCCTTGCTCAAGATCCGCCACCTCAGCACTAGTTGGTCAGCGTTGTGGTGGTGGAGCCTCTGCAGCCAGCTGAACAGGAGGAGTGATAACCCACAAGTATAGGGGATCGCAGCAGTCTTCGAGGGAAGTAAAACCCAAATTTATTGATTCGACACAAGGGGAGGTAAAGAATACTTATAAGCCTTAACAACTGAGTTGTCAATTCAGCTGCACCTGGAAAAGCACTAGTAACAGGGGTGATGTGAAAGTAGCGGTGATATGAGAGCAATAGTAACAGATAACACAGCAGCGATAACAGATAATATGAGAGCAATGGCACCAGAAGATAGTTGATACTACTTCCAATGACATGTAGAACGAGTATATGATGATGAAAGATGGACCGGGGTTCCCAGCGATCTACACTAGTGGTAACTCTCCAATAACAAGTGACAAGTGTTGGGTGAACAAATTACAGTTGGGCAATTGATAGGATTGATAAAGCATTAAGAAAGAACATCAATTCATTAATCATGTAGGCATGTTTTCCAATTATAGTCGTACGTGCTCGCAATGAGAAACTTGCACAACATCTATTGTCCTACCAGCCGGTGGCAGCCGGGCCTCAAGGGAATCTCACTGGATATTAAGGTACTCCTTTTAATAGAGCACCGGAGCAAAGCATTAACACTCCGTGAAAACATGTTATCCTCACATCACCGCCATCCCCTCCGGTTGTCCCGATTTCTGTCACTTCGGGGCCTTTGGTTCCGGACAGTGACATGTGCATACAACTTGTAGATACAATCTAAGCAATAAGTATAGAGCTTAAATCTAAGATCATGCCACTCGGGCCCTAGTGACAAGCATTAAACATAACAAGATTGCAGCAACAATAACTTCACAAACTTTATAGATAGACTAATCATAATGTATCATCCATCGGATCCCAACAAACACAACACCGATTACATCAGATGAATCTCAATCATGTAAGGCAGCTCATGAGATCATTGTATTGAAGTACATAGGATAGAGAGTACCAACTAGCTACTGCTAGAACCCGTAGTCCATGGGGGAACTACTCACGGAGCATGATGGAGGCGGTGGCGTTGATGGAGATGGCTTCTGGGGGCACTTCCCCGTCCCGGCACGGCAGGGTGCCGGAACAGAGACTTCTGTCCCCCGAATTGGAGTTTCGCGATGGCGGCGGCGCCCCTGGAGTCTTTCTGGAGTTTCGTCAATTGGTACTGTGTTTTTAGGTCGAAAGGGCTTAAATAGGCGAAGAGTCGGAGTCGGAGGGGCCACGGGGCCTCCTCACACTAGGGCGGCGCGGCCCCCTCCTGGGCCGCGCCGGCCACACGGGTGGGGCCCCCAGGGCACCCCTCTGGTCCCCTCTCGACTTTTCCGGAAGGTTCCGGAAAAATAAGATGTTTGGCGTTGATTTCGTCCAATTCCGAGAATATTGCCCGAACAGCCTTTTCGGAACCAAAAACAGCAGAAAACAGGAACTGGCACTGTGGCATCTTGTTAATAGGTTAGTTCCGTAAAATGCATAAAAACATTATAAAGTGCAAGCAAAACATGTAAGTATTGTCATAAAACAAGCATGGAACATCAGAAATTGTGGATACGTTGGAGACGTATCAGCATCCCCAAGCTTAGTTCCTGCTCGTCCCGAGCAGGTAAACGATAAAAAGAATAATTTCGTAGTGACATGCTACTTACATAACCTTGATCATACTATTACAAAGCATATGAAATGAATGAAGTGACTCAAGGCAATAATCTATAGTTGCTAACAAATAGATAACATATAGCAAAACTTTTCATGAAGAGTACTTTCAAGACAAGCATCAAAAGTCTTGCACGATAGTTAACTCATAAAGCAATAAATTCAAAGTAAAGGCATCGAAGCAACACAAAGGAAGATATAAGTTTCAGCGATTGCTTTCAACTTTCAACATGCATATCTCATGGATAATTGTCAACATAAAGTAATATGATGAATGCAAATAAGCAAGTATGTAAGAATCAATGCACAGTTGACACAAGTGTTTGCTTCTAAGATGGAAGGAAGTAGGTAAACTGACTCAACATAAAGTAAAAGAATGGCCCTTCGCAGAGGGAAGCAGGGATAAAATCATGTGCTAGAGCTTTTTAAGTTTTTGAAATCATATAGAGAGCATAAAAGTAAAGTTTTGAGAGGTGTTTGTTGTTGTCAACGAATGGTAGTGGGCACTCTAACTCCCTTGCTAAACAGGCTTTCAAAGAGCGGCTCCCATGAAGGACGTTATCTCTACCAACAAGGTAGATCATCCCTCTTCTCTTTTGTTTACACATGTACTTTAGTTTTATTTATGGTTGACACTCCTCCCAACCTTTGCTTACACAAGCCATGGCTAACCGAATCCTCGGGTGCCTTCCAACAATCTCATACCATGGAGGAGTGTCTATTTGCAAAATTAAGTTGCTTACTGATGAATCAGAGCAAAACATGTGAAGAGAATTATTAATGAAGTTAATTAATTGGGGGCTGGGAACCCCGCGCCAGCCTCTTTTTGCAAAATTATTGGATAAGCGGATGAAGCCACTAGTCCATTGGTGAAAGCTGCCCAACAAGATTGAAAGATAAAACACCACATACTTCCTCATGAGCTATAAAACATTGACACAAATAAGAGATAGTAAATTTTGAATTGTTTAAAGGTAGCACATGAAGTATTTACTTGGAATGGCGGGAAATACCATGTAGTAGGTAGGTATGGTGGACACAAATGGCATAGTGGTTGGCTCAAGGATTTTGGATGCATGAGAAGTATTCCCTCTCGATACAAGGCTTAGGCTAGCAAGGCTATTTGAAGCAAACACAAGTATAAACCGGTACATCAAAACTTACATAAGAACATATTGCAAGCATTATAATACTCTACACTGTCTTCCTTGTTACTCAAACACTTTTACCAGAAAATATCTAGACCTTAAGAGAGACCAATCATGCAAACCAATTTCAACAAGCTCTACGGTAGTTCTCCACTAATAGGTTTAAACTACATGAAAAAACTTAATCATGATCTACTTGAGAGCTCAAAACAATTGCCAAGTGTCAAATTATCCAAGACATTATGAGGCATTTTCTGTTTCCAACCAAATAAAAATAATTATTGTA
The DNA here is from genome assembly GCF_022539505.1 of Lolium rigidum. Lineage (NCBI taxonomy): Eukaryota > Viridiplantae > Streptophyta > Magnoliopsida > Poales > Poaceae > Lolium > Lolium rigidum. The sequence goes on from NC_061513.1 coordinate 23,263,389, forward strand.
GCTTCCAACTTTTATCATTGAACATTAAAAGTAAAACGAAGAACAAGCGTTCATATGAAAAAGCGGAGCGTGTCTCTCTCCCACACAAGGATTGCTAGGATCCATCTTTATTCAAACAAAAATAAAAATAAAAGCACACAGACGCTCCAAGTAAAGCACATAAGATGTGACCGAATAAAAATATAGTTTCAATAGAAGAAACATGATAAGTTGATGAAGAAGGGGATGCCTTGGGCATCCCCAAGCTTAGACGCTTGAGTCTTCTTGAAATATGCAGGGATGAACCACGGGGCATCCCCAAGCTTAGACTTTTCACTCTTCTTGATCATATATCATCCTCCTCTCTTGACCCTTGAAAACTTCCTTCACACCAAACTTCTCATAAACTTCATTAGAGGGGTTAGTACATAATCAAAAACTCACATGTTCAGAGGTGACACAATCATTCTTAAAACTTCTGGACATTGCTCAAAGCTACTGGAAGGTAATGGAACAAAGAAATCCACCCAACACAGCGAAAGAAGCAATGCGAAATAAAAGGCAGAATCTGTCAAAACAGAACAGTCCGTAAAGACGAATTTTTAATAAATACTTCCGTTGCTAAAATCAGAAAACTCATAACTAATGAAAGTTGCGTACATATCTGAGCAACACGCACGTAAACTGGCATATTTTTCTGAGTTATCTGCAGAGAAAACAGCCCAGATTCGTGACAGATAGAAATCTGTTTCTGCGCAGAAATCCAAATCTAGTATCAACCTTCGATTAGAGGCTTCACTTGGCACAACAAAACACAAAACTAAGATAAGGAGAGGTTGCTACAGTAGTAAACAACTTCCAAGACACAAATATAAAACAAACTACTGTAGCAAAATAACACATGGGTTATCTCCCAAGAAGTTCTTTCTTTATAGCCATTAAGATGGGCTCAGCAGTTTTAATGATGCACTCGCAAGAAATAAGAGTTGAAGCTAAAGAGAGTATCAAAAAGCAAATCCAAAACATATTTAAGCCTAACCCACTTCCTATGCATAGGAATCTTGTACACAAATAAATTCATGAAGAACAAAGTAACAAGCATAAGAAGATAAAACAAGTGTAATTTCAACAATTTCAGCACATAGAGAGGTGTATTAATACCACGCAAATTTCTACAACCATATTTTCCTCTCTCATAATAATTTTTAGTAGCTTCATTAACAAACTCAACAATATAACTATCACATGCAGCATACTTTTCATGATTTCCAAACACATAATTTTTATCAAGTTCAAGAATAGTGGAATTAAAACTTTCAAACTTACTTTTATTAATAATATAACAAGGTAGTTGATCAATCTCAAGAGATATGGGACTCATAGAATAAGTCAAGAACTCTCCAATCCCATTTTCATTAGTAGTACAATTAATATTATCAAGTAACATAGGACCATCATCTAGAGCTTTATCATAAACATTTGCTAAACAAAACTCTTTAGTACCATGCATTTCGACATCAGGCACAAACAAAGCATTATCATAAGATTTATGAAAGTAGCATGGATTATCATATATAACAGTAGCATAATTATTCTCACAAGTTTTACTTATAGGAAATATTTCAAGAGAATCCACAGGAACATAACATTCAACCTCTTTCGGTAAGCATGGAGGACAATAGTGTAAGGGATAAAGAGTTACTCTCATTAGAAGGTTGGCATGGGTAGCTAATCCATTCTTCCTCCTTTTGTTCATTACTCTCCTCTTCTTTTTCATCCAATGAGCTTTCAGGTTCATCAATTTCCTCCTCTTTTTCATCCAATGAGCTTTCGTGTTCATCGGTTTCTTCTTCCACGAGTTCCCGCAAATTGTGAGTGCATTCTTGTGCATTAATGAGTCTCTCTTTATAATCAATGATATAAGGATTATCACTGTAGCATTCTATGCAACAATTAAGGATAGAAGAGACATAATCTTTAAGGTCCTTACAAACAGCACAAGTTTCATAATTCTCAACCATGAAGGATTCTATCTCGGAGGCTCCCATAAATAAGACAAATTGTTCTACCTCTTCGAACCCATAATGAATATAGCAATTCCGATTATAGTTCTTAATTAAAAATTCCTCACTAAAGCCACATTGAAATTTAAGATGTTTAGTATCCTGTTGAGAGCAACAGTTTATATCATGGCGTTTAAGCAAGATTTTAGCAATTGTATTCAATTTTTCTATCATAGCACTCATTATTTTACCAGTTCTTGATTCTCTATAGCTATTATAACATTCTATAAGCTCCAAATAGGTTGTTGGTTCTCCCATAACAGCAGTTTTTAATTTTTAGGTTTTTTAAATTTTTATGGATTTTTGGGTATATGAGAAAAGTAAAACAAAACAAAAAGAAACTAAGCAAAAGTAAACTAAGGAACATAATACTAGACAGAAATAAACTAAGCACAAATAAACTAAACAAAAGTAAACTAAGCAAAACAAAATAAAACAAAATAAAAGCAGAGAGAGAGGTAGAGTGTACTCCCCAGGTGAACTTATGAGTAGAGCTATGCCTCCCCGGCAACGGCGCCGTAAAACAGATCTTGATAACCCACAAGTATAGGGGATCGCAGCGAGTCTTCGAGGGAAGTAAAACCCAAATTTATTGATTCGACACAAGGGGAGGTAAAGAATACTTATAAGCCTTAACAACCGAGTTGTCAATTCAGCTGCACCTGGAAAAGCACTAGTAACAGGGGTGATGTGAAAGTAGCAGTGATATGAGAGCAATAGTAACAGTAACACATCAGCAGTAACAGTAATATGAGAGCAATGGCACCAGAAGATAGTTGATACTACTTCCAATGACATGTAGAACGAGTATATGATGATGAAAGATGGACCGGGGTTCCCAGCGATCTACACTAGTGGTAACTCTCCAATAACAAGTGACAAGTGTTGGGTGAACAAATTACGAGTTGGGCAATTGATAGGATTGATAAAGCATTAAGAAAGAACATCAATTCATTAATCATGTAGGCATGTTTTCCAATTATAGTCGTACGTGCTCGCAATGAGAAACTTGCACAACATCTATTGTCCTACCAGCCGGTGGCAGCCGGGCCTCAAGGGAATCTACCTGGATATTAAGGTACTCCTTTTAATAGAGCACCGGAGCAAAGCATTAACACTCCGTGAAAACATGTTATCCTCACATCACCGCCATCCCCTCCGGTTGTCCCGATTTCGTCACTTCGGGGCCTTTGGTTCCGGACAGGTGACATGTGCATACAACTTGTAGATACAATCTAAGCAATAAGTATAGAGCTTAAATCTAAGATCATGCCACTCGGGCCCTAGTGACAAGCATTAAACATAACAAGATTGCAGCAACAATAACTTCACAAACTTTATAGATAGACTAATCATAATGTATCATCCATCGGATCCCAACAAACACAACACCGATTACATCAGATGAATCTCAATCATGTAAGGCAGCTCATGAGATCATTGTATTGAAGTACATAGGATAGAGAGTACCAACTAGCTACTGCTAGAACCCGTAGTCCATGGGGGAACTACTCACGGAGCATGATGGAGGCGGTGGCGTTGATGGAGATGGCTTCCGGGGGCACTTCCCCGTCCCGGCAGGGTGCCGGAACAGACTTCTGTCCCCCGAATTGGAGTTTCGCGATGGCGGCGGCGCCCCTGGAGTCTTTCTGGAGTTTCGTCAATTGGTACTGTATTTTTAGGTCGAAAGGGCTTAAATAGGCGAAGAGTCGGAGTCGGAGGGGCCACGGGGCCTCCTCACACTAGGGCGGCGCAGCCCCCTCCTGGGCCGCGCCGGCCACACGTGTGGGCCCCCCAGGGCACCCCTCTGGTCCCCCTCTGACTTTCTGGAAGGTTCCGGGAAAAATAAGATGTTTGGCGTTGATTTCGTCCAATTCCGAGAATATTGCCCGAACAGCCTTTACGGAACCAAAAACAGCAGAAAACGAGAACTGGCACTGTGGCATCTTGTTAATAGGTTAGTTCCGTAAAATGCATAAAAACATTATAAAGTGCAAGCAAAACATGTAAGTATTGTCATAAAACAAGCATGGAACATCAGAAATTGTGGATACGTTGAAGACGTATCAAGGAGTTTTGGTGGGAACAAGTTCGCAGTTTTCTGGAAGGACCTCTGAATCATCATGTGGTTGAATATCAGCCAAGTTTGTTTGGAGTAGGATTGTTCCAACTCAATGGACCTAATTCTAAGCATGCACTAGTTCAACTATCAGCTACAAGCTAATGTTTTTGTACGTTTTATTGATCCTGCTGACGCTGAAAATCATAGGGCAGTTCAGGGTTTTCGCCATGGTTGGCTATGTTTCTGGGCATGCCGCCGGATTATCACGATGACTTGGATACTACCAATGCAGTATCAACTTTCGGACAGTATCACTACTGGAACAATCTAGATCCTATTAAATCCAAAATTTTGGTATATGCATCCTTTCCTTCTATGGCACTTGTTCCTAGGGATGTTGTGTTTGGGAAATTTGGTATGGTGGGTGGTTTTCGTGAATCATGGACTGCAACAGTTTATATTTTATCTGCGGAATTTGCTGAACAGTTACCTGCTGGATCACATGCCACCAAATGGCAATCCTCACCCTATGCCTGGAAAGATGGAGCCTAACATGAATGATTTTGTTTTGCCACCTTTCCCTGAGCATGGGTGGAACGAGCAGCAGGTGAAGAATAATGATGAGAATGTACAACGTAATGTTGGTGACCAAGGTGTCATGGATCAAGATCTGGTGCCCGATGCCCAGGAATCGATGGTGCTACATCCTTCAGGAAATTCTGAGTCTTCAGTCAATATACATGACAATGTGGTTGATCAGTCAACCAAAGTTAATCTTGATCTTGCTCTAGGTCTAATGGCAAATCCACTGCATAATATACAAGAACATAATTAGATGATACAAGTTGGCGTGGTAGTTCATGGCCCCATTATACCACGTGTCATGCAATGGGATAATGTTTTCCATATGATGATGCCTACAATTGTTGATGAATATTTACCTCTCCCTCCTTCGATCAACAACTTTGATTGTTTAAGCTCTGTATTCCTTCCGAAGAGGTCATGGTCTGTTGCTTTTGATGAGGGTAGATGCTTCCTGATTTCCTTCTTACAAGAGACAGTTAAAAAATCCGTAGACACTGTTAAAAGGAGGCCAGTGGCTCGTGAACTGAAATTCGATTTCCTGGAGGACGGTCCTCATGTTTCTCTTTCTTTTACTGCTACTCCGGATTCGGTTCTGAAGAAACCTGCGAGGAAAGGCAAGTGTAAGAACCCTACTCCTCTTGTACAACCGTTAGAGAGAAGATTCACTCATAGTTCTCTGAAGCTGGTCGATATAGAGCTCAACATGTGGATGCTTTCAAATAGACACCAAGGAAGAAACCAAGAGCAAAGTTGATGCTAGTCACTCCAACTGAAAGGGAGGAGCCTCCTTCAGAGCAGAAGAATCAGTCCACGTCCGCTGGTAATATGCAGATCACTGCGACCCCAATAAATGTGTTGCAACATGTTGGTATCCAGCTGAGGATTTATCCTGCCAAGTTAGCCAAGGAGAACCTTGAGGCTGATCCTAAGACCAAGACACCTGAAGTTAAAGATGATTAGTGGCCCTCAGTTACTTTTGAGTGGGCATGCTTATGTTTCTATTTGGCCTGTGTCTATTTCCTGTTCGAACCTTAACAGATATTGTTTAGTCTTTGTGTTCTGTCTTGGTATGGTGTGGTCAGTGTCTTGGCGTTCAGAGTCTAGTCATTCGCTACAAGTGTCTATGTCAGTTATTTTGGTGTCTGTCTCCTTTTGGTGGTCAGGCTATATGTTACACATTTGGCCTTGCGTTGAAACTATTTCCCCGTTATTATTATGTGTCTTATAACTAGAAGGAAATGGAGGGTCTTATGTTGGAATGTGCGTGGGTTGAATGGAGAAAACAGACCGAGAGAAGTTCGATCTAAAATTGATGAAAGTGATTGTGATGTTATATGTTTGCAAGAAACAAAATGTGATGATTTGGAATGGCGTCTAATAAAAATTTCTACCTTAGAAACTTTAATAGATTTGCTTTTTCTCCCTCATATGGTGCTTCAGGAGCGATCATTGTCTTGAGGAAATCTTCAACCTTTGAGGGACAGTTGGTGGAGGTGCAAAAATTTGGTATTGTGATCAAATTTACTTCTGTCCATAATAATGATTGTTGGAACTTGGTATCGGTTTATGGGCCATGTACTGGGCCGGATAGAGATCAATTTGTGTCATGGTTGTTTAATCTTCAAATTCCCCTGAATGACAATTGGTTGCTGCTAGGCGATTTTAATTTCATTAGATCCCAGGATAATCGTAATAATCCAGGGGAGACACAAATGATATGTTCCTTTTAATGAAATCATTGGGCACCTTGGTCTTTTGGAATTTCCATTAAAAGGAAGGAGATATACATGGTCAAAAATGGAGGACACCCCTCTACTTGAACAGCTAGGCTGATTTTTACAAGTACAAATTGGATTTCGGATTATCCAAAATCTTTGGTTTTGCCTCTTGCAAAGACTAGTTATGATCATGTCCCCTATGTGGTAGTGGTGGACACTACGATACCAAAGACAAAACTCTCCTGTTTGAAAACTATTGGGTTGATATGCCTGGTATTAAAGAATATGTCACTGATTAATGGGGAAATATATCGAGCAAAACCTGTAGCTCGGCCATTATTACGGATAAATTAAAGAATTTGAGATATGCTCTTAAGAAGAGGTATGTTAGTATTTCTAGAATAAATTCATTGATGCAAAACTGCAATAAGGCAATTCTCATCTTGGATACAATGGAAGAAAGCACGCCTCTTTTTACTAAAGAATACAATTTTAGGAGTATTGTGAAATTGCATTTGAATGAATTATTATTGGCTGGATGCAACTACCACTACTAGGAAAAGGCCTAGCCGTAAGATGGGTGTTAGTGGCGCACCAGGAGGGCAGTGCGCCACTACTACTTAGCAGTGGCGCACCGGAAAGTGGTGGGCCACTATAAAAAAATGTAGTAGTGGCGCACCTCTTCTGTGATGCGCCACCACTAAGTTTGACCATGGGTTTGACCCAGCCTTGTACATAGCAATGGCGCACCATGTAGAGGTGCTCCACAGCTATTTTATGTAGCAGTGGCGCACCTCTACATGGTGCGCCATTGCTATGTAAAGGGGATGATGGACATGTTTGGGCATCACTTAGTAGTGGCGCACCATGCTTGGTGCGCCACTGCTAAGTGGTGCCCAAACATTTCCACACCCCCCCCGTGGATCGCCTTTTCGGGTTTGGAAAAAATAAAAGAAATAGATAGAAATTTCAAAAAATAAAATCCTTCAAGATGCCCATGTAATATGTCATCTAGGTTTAGTGAAATTTAAAAAAAAATGAATTTTGATATATTATGCAAAATGGCGTCATCTTTCGGTAAAACGGGATTTCTGGTTGCATACGACCTCCGATGAAAAACTTTTTTATATCAAAATCTATCTAAGCGAAATTTCCTATTCGAATTCAACTGCCTACGGCCGTTTGGAGAAAAAATGGATTCGTCAATTGGAAAACAGAAACAGGACTTTTTTCAGGTTTTAGATTTTGGGAAAAAAAATAGAAAAAAAGTAGCGGTGGCGCACCCATGCCTTGGTGCGCCACTGCTAAGCTTCCCGCCCACGAATTTCAAAATGGCCGGGATTCAAAGTGGGAGGAGCCAGCCACTTACCCCCTCCTCCCTCCTCCCTCCTCCTCCACACATTCTCCTGCTCTCATTCTCCTCTCCTCCTCCTCCTCTCCCCCTCCTCCTCTCCTCCTCCTCCTCCTCCTCTCCTCCTCTCTTCACCTCTCCTACCCCTCTCGTCCTCTCCTCTCCTCCTCTCTTCACCTTCGGCGACCTCCGCACTATGTCGACCTCCGGTGACCTTACTCTCCAATGACCCTCCGACGATGATCCTCCGGCGACCCTCCGGCGACCCTCTGGCCTCCATTACCTCTAGCCTCCGTCCTCTTGTTCATCCTCTTCTACATCCTCCATCTCCTCACCTCTCTTCACCTCTCCTACCTCTCTCATCCATCCTCACCGGCGGCTAGGCTAAGAAAAATGAGATTGAACATTGCACAAATAATTCTAGCAACAAAAACGAGAAAAAATAACGAGCCAAAAAAATTCGAAAAAAAAGTGCCAGATCCAGATCCAGATCTAGAAATTTCAAATTTTAGTAGTGGTGCACCTTGTTTCTGTCTAGTGGCGCACCTCAGACATTTAGGAGTGGCGCACCATGAAGCTAGTAGTGGCGCACTACCTGGTGCGCCACTGCTAAGCCAAATAGCAATGGCGCACCACTAGTGCGCCACTACTAAAAGTTAGCAGTGGCGTGATAGTAGTGGCGCACCAGCAGTGCGCCACTGATGGGGAATAGTGGTGCGCCACTGAATAGCCATTTCCTCGTAGTGTACTGGAAGAAACGTTGTACAATTCGTTGGATCAAACAAGGTGAGGACAATACAAAAAAAATCCATGATATGGCTACTGAAAGATACCGTAGAAATAATATTGCAATGTTGAGAAATTCGGATGGAGTGGAGATTTCTGATCACCAAGAAATGGCAAGATTATTTTGGGTCAATTATAAAGGCAGAATGGGGCATTAAGAAGGAATTTCAATGCAATTTGATCTTAATTCTCTACTATATGCAGTAGAGGGTTTGGATGAGCAATCTGTTCCATTTACTAAAAAAAGATGGATGAGGTAATTGCTTGCGCGTAGTTGACGTGGGAGTTGGATTGCAACGGCGCCAAAGTAGCTTCCTTGTGACGGTAAAGCACTCGTCCGTTGGGAACCCCAAGAGGAAGGTATGATGAGTACAACAGCAAGTTTTCCCTCAGTAAGAAACCAAGGTTTATCGAACCAGTAGGAGTCAAGGAACACGTGAAGGTTGTTGGTGGCGGAGTGTAGTGCGACGCAACACCAGGGATTCCGGCGCCAACATGGAATCTGCACAACACAATCAAAATACTTTGCCCCAACTTAACAGTGAGGTTGTCAATCTCACCGGCTTGCTGTAAACAAAGGATTAAATGTATGGTGTGGAAAATGATGTTTGTATGCGGAGAACAGTAGAGAACAATGTTTGCAGTAGATTGTATTCAGATGTAAAAGAATTGGACCGGGGTCCACAGTTCACTAGTGGTGTCTCTCCAATAAGAAATAGCATGTTGGGTGAACAAATTACAGTTGGGCAATTGACAAATAGAGAGGGCATAACAATGCACATACATATCATGATGAGTAAAGTGAGATTCAATCGGGCATTGCGACAAAGTACATAGACCCTATCCAGCATGCACCTATGCCTAAAAAGTCCACCTTCGGGTTAGCATCCGCACCCCTTCCAGTATTAAGTTGCAAACAACAGACAATTGCATTAAGTATGGTGCGTAATGTAATCAACACAAATATCCTTAGACAAAGCATTGATGTTTTATTCCTAGTGGCAACAAGACATCCACAACCTTAGAACTTTCTCATTCACTGTCCCAGATTTAATGGATGCATGAACCCACTATCGAGCATAAATACTCCCTCTTGGAGTCACAAGTATCAACTTGGCCAGAGCCTCTACTAGCAACGGAGAGCATGCAAGATCATAAACAACACATATATGATAGATTGATAATCAACATAACATAGTATTCCATATTCATCGGATCCCAACAAACACAACATGTAGCATTACAAATAGATGATCTTGATCATGATAGGCAGTGATGGCATGTAACTCACACGTTCGTTGGGAACCCCAAGAGGAAGGTATGATGCGCACAGCAGCAAGTTTTCCCTCAGAAAGAAACCAAGGTTTATCGAACCAGGAGGAGCCAAGAAGCACGTTGAAGGTTGATGGCGGCGGGATGTAGTGCGGCGCAACACCGGGGATTCCGGCGCCAACGTGGAACCTGCACAACACAACCAAAGTACTTTGCCCCAACGAAACGGTGAGGTTGTCAATCTCACCGGCTTGCTGTAACAAAGGATTAACCGTATTGTGTGGAAGATGATTGTTTGCGAGAAAATAGTAAAACAAGTATTGCGGTAGATTGTATTTCGAGTAAAGAGAATTGGACCGGGGTCCACAGTTCACTAGAGGTGTCTCTCCCATAAGACAAACAGCATGTTGGGTGAACAAATTATAGTTGGGCAATTGACAAATAAAGAGAGCATGACCATGCACATACATATCATGATGAGTATAGTGAGATTTAATTGGGCATTACGACAAAGTACATAGACCGCCATCCAACTGCATCTATGCCTAAAAAGTCCACCTTCGAGGTTATCATCCGAACCCCTTCCGAGTATTAAGTTGCAAAGCAACGGACAATTGCATTAAGTATGGTGCGTAATGTAATCAACAACTACATCCTTAGACATAGCATCAATGTTTTATCCCTAGTGGCAACAGCACAACACAACCTTAGAACTTTACGTCACTGTCCCAGGTGTCAATGCGGGCATGAACCCACTATCGAGCATAAATACTCCCTCTTGGAGTTACAAGCATCTACTTGGCCGGAGCATCTACTAGTAACGGAGAGCATGCAAGATCATAAACAACACATAGATATAACTTTGATAATCAACATAACAAGTATTCTCTATTCATCGGATCCCAACAAACGCAACATATAGAATTACGGATAGATGATCTTGATCATGTTAGGCAGCTCACAAGATCCGACAATGATAGCACAATGGGGAGAAGACAACCATCTAGCTACTGCTATGGACCCATAGTCCAGGGGTAGACTACTCACTCATCACACCGGAGGCGACCATGGCGGCGTAGAGTCCTCCGGGAGATGATTCCCCTCTCGGCGGGGTGCCGAGGCGATCTCCTGGATCCCCGAGATGGGATCGGCGGTGGCGGCGTCTCGGTAAGGTTTTCCGTATCGTGGCTCTCGGTGCTGGGGGTTTCGTCACGGAGGCTTTAAGTAGGCGGAAGGGTAGGTCAAGAGGCGGCGCGAGGGGCCCGGACCATAGGGCCGCGCGGCCGGGGCGAGGGTCGCGCCGCCCTATGCTCGGCTGCCTCGTGGCCCCTCTTCGTTTCGTCTTCGGACTTCCGGAAGCTTCGTGGAAAAATAGGCCCACGGGCGTTGATTTCGTCCAATTCCGAGAATATTTCGTTACTAGGATTTCTGAAACCAAAAACAGCAGAAAAACAGACAATCGGCACTTCGGCATCTTGTTAATAGGTTAGTTCCAGAAAATGCACGAATATGACATAAAGTGTGCATAAAACATGTAGATAACATCAATAATGTGGCATGGAACATAAGAAATTATCGATACGTCGGAGACGTATCAGGCAGCTCACAAGATCTAACATGATAGCACAAGAGGAGAAGACAACCATCTAGCTACTGCTATGGACCCATAGTCCATAGGTGAACTACTCACACATCAGTCCGGAGGCGATCATGGCGATGAAGAGTCCTACGGGAGATGATTCCCCTCTCCGGCAGGGTGCCGGAGGCGATCTCCTGAATCCCCCGAGATGGGATTGGCGGCGGCGGCGCCTCAGTAAGGTTTTCCGTATCGTGGCTCTCGGTACTGGGGTTTTCGTGACGAAGGCTATAAGTAGGCGGAAGGGCAGCGTCGGGGGGCTGACGAGGGGCCCACCCCATAGGGCGGCGCGGGCCCCTCCTGGGCCGCGCAGCCCTATGGTGGCGGCGCCTCGTGGCCCCACCTCGTATCTCCTTCGGTCTTCTGGAAGCTTCGTGGAAAAATAAGACCTTGGGCGTTGATTTCGTCCAATTCCGAGAATATTTCCTTTGTAGGATTTCTGAAACCAAAAACAGCAGAAAACAACAACTGGCTCTTCGACATCTCGTCAATAGGTTAGTGCCGGAAAATGCATAATAATGACATAAGGTGTGTATAAAATATGTGAGCATCATCATAAAAGTAGCATGGAACATAAGAAATTATAGATACGTTTGAGACGTATCAAGCATCCCCAAGCTTAGTTCCTACTTGCCCTCGAGTAGGTAAACGATAACAAGGATAATTTCTGAAGTGACATGATATCATAATCTTGATCAATACTATTGTAAAGCATATGAGATGAATGAAGTGATTCGAAACAATGGTAAAGACAATGAATAAACAACTGAATCATATAGCAAAGACTTTTCATGAATAGTACTTTCAAGACAAGCGTCATTAAGACTTACATAGGAGTTAATTCATAAAGCAATAGATTCTTAGTAGAAAGCTTTGAAACAACACAAAGGAAGATATAAGTTTCAGCGGTTGCTTTCAACTTCAACATGTATATCTCATGGATAATTGTCAACACAAAGTAATATGATGAATGCAAATAAGCAAGTATGTAGGAATCAATGCACACAGTTGACACAAGTGTTTGCTTCTAAGATAGAAAGAAGTAGGTAAACTGACTCAACATAAAAGTAAAAGAATCGAGCCCTTCGTAGAGGGAAGCATGGATTGCTATATTTGTGCTAGAGCTTTTATTTTGAAAACATAGAAACAATTTTGTCAACGGTAGTAATAATTTATGTGTTATGCATAATACATCTTATAAGTTGCAAGCCTCATGCATAGTATACCAATAGTGCCCGCACCTTGTCCTAATTAGCTTGGATTTACATGGATTATCATTGCATAACATATGTTTCAACCAAGTGTCACAAAGGGGAAACCTCTATGTCGCCTGTACAAAGGTCTAAGGAGAAAGTTCGCATTGGATTTCTCGCTTTTGATTATTCTCAACTTAGACATCCATACCGGGACAACATAGACAACAGATAATGGACTCCTATTTAATGCATAAGCATTCAACAACAGATAAAATTCTCATATGAGATTGAGGATTGTTGTCCAAGCCGAAACTTCCACCATGGATCATGGCTTTAGTTAGCGGCCCAATGTTCTTCTCTAACAATATGCATACTCAAACCATTTGATCATGATAAATCACCCTTACTTCAGACAAGACGAACATGCATAACAACTCACATGATATTCAATCAAAGGTGTAATAGTTGATGGCGTCCCCAGGAACATGGTTATCGCTCAACAAGCAACTTATTAAGAAATAAGATTCATAAGCTACATATTCAATACCACAATAGTTTTTAAGCTATTTTTCCCATGAGCTATATATTGCAAAGACAAAGAATGGAATTCTAAAGGTAGCACTCAAGCAATTTACTTTGGAATGGTAGATAAATACCATTTAGTAGGTAGGTATGGTGGACACAGGTGGCATAGTTTTTGGCTCAAGGATTTGGATGCACGAGAAGTATTCCCTCTCAATACAAGGCTTAGGCTAGCAAGGTTGTTTGAAGCAAACACAAGTATGAACCGGTACAGCAAAACTTACATAAGAACATATTGCAAGCATTATAAGACTCTACATTGTCTTCCTTGTTGTTCAAACCCTCACCAGAAAATATCTAGACTTTAGAGAGACCAATCATGAAAACCAAATTTCAACAAGCTCTATAGTAGTTCTTCATTAATAGGTGCAAAGTACATGATGCAAGAGCTTAAACATGATCTATTTGAGCACAACAATTGCCAAGTATCAAATTATTCAAGACATTATACCAATTACCACATGAAGCATTTTCTGTTTCCAACCATATAACAATGAACGAAGCAGTTTCAACCTTCGCCAAGAACATTAAGAGTAAAGCCAAGAACACATGTGTTCATATGCAACAGCGGAGCGTGTCTCTCTCCCATATAAAGAATACTAGGATCCGATTTTATTCAAACAAAAACAAAAATAAAAACATACGGATGCTCCAAGTAAAGCACATAAGATGTGACGAAATAAAAATATAGTTTCACTAGAGGTGACCTGATAAGTTGTCGATGAAGAAGGGATGCCTTGGGCATCCCCAAGCTTAGATGCTTGAGTCTTCTTGAAATATGCAGGGATGAACCACGGGGGCATCCCCAAGCTTAGTGTTTTCACTCTTCTTGATCGTATTGTATCATCCTCCTCTCTTGATCCTTGAAAACTTCCTCCACACCAAACTCAAAACAAACTCATTAGAGGGTTAGTGCATAATCAAAAATTCACATATTCAGAGGTGACATAATCATTCTTAACACTTCTGGACATTGCACAAAGCTATTGAAAGTTAATGGAACAAAGAAATCCATCAAACATAGCAAAACAGGCAATGCGAAATAAAAGGCAGAATCTGTCAAAACAGAACAGTACGTAAAGACGAATTTTTCTGGGGCACTAAAATTGCTCAGATGAAAATGCTCAAATTTAATGAAAGTTGTGTACATATCTGAGGATCACGCATGTAAATTGGCAGGTTTTTCTAAGTTACCTACAGACGGGGCTGCTCAATTTCGTGACAGTAAGAATTCTGTTTCTGCGCAGTAATCCAAATCTAGTATCATCTTTACTATCAAAGACTTTACTTGGTACAACAATGCGATAAAATAAAGATAAGGAGAGGTTGCTACAATAGTAACAACTTCCAAGACTCAAATATAAAACAAAAGTGCTGTAGTAAAATAATGGGTTGTCTCCCATAAGCGCTTTTCTTTAACGCCTTTCAGCTAGGCGCAGAAAGTGTGAATCAAGTATTATCAAGAGATGAAACATCAACATCATAATTTGTTCTAATAATAGAATCAAAATGTAACTTCATTCTTTTTCTAGGGAAGTGTTCCATACCTTTCTTGAGAGGAAATTGATATTTAATATTACCTTCCTTCATATCAATAATAGCACCAACAGTTCGAAGAAAAGGTCTTCCCAAAATAATGGGACAAGATGCATTGCATTCAATATCCAAGACAACAAAATCAACGGGGACAAGGTTATTGTTAACCGTATGCGAACATTATCAATCCTCCCCAAAGGTTTCTTTGTAGAATTATCAACAAGATTAACATTCAAATAACAATTTTTCAATGGTGGCAAGTCAAGCATATTATAGATTTTCTTAGGCATAACAGAAATACTTGCACCAAGATCACATAAAGCATTACAATCAAAATCATGGACCTTCATCTTAATGATGGGCTCCCAACCATCTTCTAACTTCCTAGGAATAGAAGTTTCAAGTTTTAATTTATCTTCTCTAGCTTTAATGAGAGCATTTGTAATATGTTTTGTAAAGGCCAAATTTATAGCACTAGCATTAGGACTTCTAGCAAGTTTTTGTAAGAACTTTATAACTTCAGAGATGTGAAAATCTTCAAAATCTAAATCATTATGATCTAAAGCAATGGGATCATTGTCCCCAATATTTTGAAAAATTTCAGCAGTTTTATCACAAGTAGTTTCAGCAGTTTTAGCAGTTTCAGGCAGTTTTAAACGCTTTGCATTAGGAGTAGAAACATTGCTAACACAAATTATTTTACCATTGATAGTAGGGGGTGTAGCAACATGTGAAGCATCAACATTACTAGTGGTGGTAATACTCCAAACTTTAGCTACATTATTCTCTTTAGCATTTTCTTCTTTTTCCCACCTAGCATGCAATTCAGCCATCAATCTAATATTTTCATTAATTCGAACTTGGATAGCATTTGCTGTAGCAAATGACTTAATATCTTTATCTTCATTAGGCATAACTTTCAATTTCAAAAGATCAACATCAGCAGCAAGACTATCAACTTTAGAAGCAAGAATATCAAATTTTCCAAACTTTTCTTCAACAGATTTGTTAAAAGCAGTTTGTGTACTAATAAATTCTTTGAGCATGGCTTAAAGACCGGAGCGTACACTCCTATTATTGTTGTAAGAATTACCATAAGAATTAGCATAACCATTGCCATTATTAGAAGGATATGGCCTATAGTTGTTACCAGAATTATTCCTATAAGCATGGTTGTTGAAATTATTATTTTTAATGAAGTTCACATCAACATGCTCTTCTTGAGAAACCAATGAAGCTAAAGGAACATTATTAGGATAAATATTAGATTTACCATTCACAAGCATAGACATAATAGCATCAATCTTATCACTCAAGGAGGAGGTTTCTTCAACAGAATTTACCTTCTTACCTTGCGGAGCTCTTTCAGTGTGCCATTCAGAGTAATTAATCATCATATCATCAAGAAGTTTTGTTGCGGTGCCTAGAGTGATGGACATAAAAGTACCTCCAGCAGCTGAATCCAATAGGTTCCGCGAAGAAAAATTCAATCCTGCATAAAAGGTTTGAATGATCATCCAAGTAGTCAGTCCATGGGTAGGGCAATTCTTGACCAAAGATTTCATTCTTTCCCATGCTTGAGCAACATGCTCATTATCCAATTGCTTAAAATTCATTATGGTACTTCTCAAAGATATAATTTTAGCAGGAGGATAATATCTACCAATGAAAGCATCCTTACATTTAGTCCATGAATCAATACTATTCTTAGGCAAAGATAGCAACCAATCTTTAGCTCTTCCTCTTAAGGAGAAAGGAAACAATTTTAATTTTATAATGTCACCATCTACATCCTTATACTTTTGCATTTCACAAAGTTCAACAAAATTATTAAGATGGGCAGCTGCATCATCAGAACTAACACCAGAAAATTGCTCTCTCATAACAAGATTTAATAAAGCAGGTTTAATTTCAAAAAATTCTGCTGTAGTAGCGAGTGGAGCAATAGGTGTGCATAGGAAATCATTATTATTTGTGCTAGTGAAGTCACACAACTTGGTATTCTCAGGAGTATTCATTTTAGCAGTAGTAAATAAAGCAAACTAAATAAAGTAAATGCAAGTAACTAATTTTTTTGTGTTTTTAATATAGAGAACGCAAACAAGATAATAAATAAAGTAAAGCAAGTAACTAATTTTTTTTGTATTTTGATATAAGAAAGCAAACAAAGCAGTAAATAAAATAAAGTAAAACAAGACAAAAACAAAGTAAAGAGATTGGATGTGGGAGACTCCCCTTGCAGCGTGTCTTGATCTCCCCGGCAACGGCGCCAGAAAAAGAGCTGCTTGCGCGTAGTTGACGTGGGAGTTGGATTGCAATGGTGCCAAAGTAGCTTCCTTGTGACGGTAAAGCACTCGTCCGTTGGGAACCCCAAGAGGAAGGTATGATGAGTACAGCAGCAAGTTTTCCCTCAGTAAGAAACCAAGGTTTATCGAACCAGTAGGAGTCAAGGAACACGTGAAGGTTGTTGGTGGCGGAGTGTAGTGCAGCGCAACACCAGGGATTCCGGCGCCAACGTGGAACCTGCACAACACAATCAAAATAATTTGCCCCAACTTAACTGTGAGGTTGTCAATCTCACCGGCTTGCTGTAAACAAATGATTAAATGTATGGTGTGGAAAATGATGTTTGTATGCGAAGAACAGTAGAGAACAATGTTTGCAGTAGATTGTATTCAGATGTAAAAGAATTGGACCGGGGTCCACAGTTCACTAGTGGTGTCTCTCCAATAAGAAATAGCATGTTGGGTGAACAAATTACAGTTGGGCAATTGGAAAATAGAGAGGGCATAAGAATGCACATACATATCATGATGAGTAAAGTGAGATTCAATCGGGCATTACGACAAAGTACATAGACCGCTATCCAACATGCATCTATGCCTAAAAAGTCCACCTTCGGGTTAGCATCCGCACCCCTTCCAGTATTAAGTTGCAAACAACAGACAATTGCATTAAGTATGGTGCATAATGTAATCAACACAAATATCCTTAGACAAAGCATTGATGTTTTATCCCTAGTGGCAATAGCACATCCACAACCTTAGAACTTTCCGTCCATCGTCCCAGATTTAATGGAGGCATGAACCCACTATCGAGCATAAATACTCCCTCTTGGAGTCACAAGTATCAACTTTGCCAGAGCCTCTACTAGCAACGGAGAGCATGCAAGATCATAAACAACACATATATGATAGATTGATAATCAACATAACATAGTATTCCATATTCATCGGATCCCAACAAACACAACATGTAGCATTACAAATAGATGATCTTGATCATGATAGGCAGCTCACAGGATCTAACATGATAGCACAAGAGGAGAAGACAATCATCTAGCTACTGCTATGGACCCATAGTTCAGAGGTGAACTACTCACACATCAGTACGGAGGCGATCATGGCGATGAAGAGTCCTCCGGGAGATGATTCCCCTCTCCGGCAGGGTGCCGGAGGCGATCTCCTGAATCCCTCGAGATGGGATTGGCGGCGGCGGCACCTCAGTAAGGTTTTCCGTATCGTGGCTCTCGGTACTAGGGTTTTCGCGATGAAGGCTATAAGTAGGCGGAAGAGCAGCGTCGGGGGCTGACGAGGGGCCCACCCCATAGGGCGGCGCGGGCCCCTCCTGGGCCGCGCGGCCCTATGGTGGCGGCGCCTCGTGGCCCCATCTCGTATCTCCTTCGGTCTTCTGGAAGCTTCGTGGAAAAATAAGACCCTGGGCGTTGATTTCGTCCAATTCCGAGAATATTTCCTTTGTAGGATTTCTGAAACCAAAAACAGCAGAAAACAACAACTGGCTCTTCGGCATCTCGTCAATAGGTTAGTGCCAAAAAATGCATAATAATGACATAAAGTGTGTATAAAACATGTGAGTATCATCATAAAAGTAGCATGGAACATAAGAAATTATAGATACGTTTGAGACGTATCAGTAATTCAACATATGCCCGCTGATAGGGCACCTAGGCCCGATGACTTCAATGGGCGCTTTGTTAAGAAATATTGGCCCATTATCAAGATGAGTTTTATCGCTTGGCGGCAGAATTCCATGAATGAAATTTGAATCTGCAAAGTATAAATGGTTCATATATTACTTTAGTGCCTAAGAAGGCAGTGCCGGAGGATGTCAATGATTTTAGGCCCATATCTCTCACCAATGTTTGTCTAATTTTTTTGACAAAACTTGTTGCAAACAGATTGCAAGGACGAATTCTAGAGTGCATTCATAAGAATCATTATGGTTTTCTTCGTTATAGATCAATCCGAGGCTGCTTGGCTTAGACATTTAAATATTTATATCTCTGCCAACTTTCAAAGAAACCAATTATTATTTTGAAATTGGATTTTGCTAAAGCTTTCGATACAATAGAACATGATGTTTTGATTCAAGTGATGAAGCATAAAGGTTTTAATGAAAAGTGGCTAGGTTGGGCACACTCCATACTTTCTTCTGGAAGATCTTCGATACTTCTGAATAGTATACCTGGGAAGCAGTTTGTTTGTAAAAGAGGCGTTCGACAAGGTGATCCGTATCACCTCTATTTTACCTCTTTGGTTCTCATTTACTTCAGTCGGTAATTAATCATTTGTCCAACCAAGGAGTAATGAGAAAACCAATTGAGACCTATGATCCAGACTTCCCGATTATCCAATATGCAGATGACACATTGTTGATTATGCCTACAGATAAGGGTCGGATTATTGCTCTAAGAGAAGAATTGCATAAATTTTCGATGTCCACAGGGTTAAAGATCAATTACAGTAAATCTCAAATGGTTCCCATAAATGTCTCACATGAACTTATGGATGAATTGGCAACAAAATTTGGATGTCAGGTGGGTTCCATGCCTTGGACCTACCTTGGTCTGCCTTTAGGCACTACTAAGCATAGGATACTTAATCTCATGCCCCTGGCATGTGATACGTTGCAAATGTATCTATAATTTTTGATGCTCCATGCTTGTTTTACACCAATTGCTATATGTTTTGTTTACACTTTGTGACACTTTTATGCATTTTCCGAAACTAACCTATTGACAAGATGCCACAGTGCAAGTTCCCTGTTTTCTGCTGTTTTGTATTTCAGAAAAGTTGTACAGGAAATATTCTCGGAATTGGACGAAACAAAAGCCAAAGTTTCTATTTTTCCCGGAGCGAAGACGGAGTCCAGAGGAGGGACAAAGAAACGCCACAGGGCGGCCAGACCAGGCTAGGCGCGGCCCAGGCCCTGGCCACACGTAGGGGTTGTCTGGAGCCCCCTGGCCTCCACCGACCTCGCCCTTCCGCCTATTTATTCACGATCTCGGGAAAACCTAAATCAATAAGCCTCCGCCCACAAAAAGTTTCGTAGCTTTGCCGCCATCGCGGAAAAGATTCGGGGAACAAAAGTCTCTATTCCGGCACCCTGCCGGGACGGGGAATTGCCCCCGGAGCCATCTCCATCGACTCCACCGCCATCTCCATCGTCGTTGCCGACTCCCATGATGAGGAGTGAGTAGTTCTCCCCCGAGGCTGAGGGCTTTACCGGTAGCTATGTGGTCTATCTATCTCTCCATGTATGATTTTTATGTGATAATGAGGTTTGTAATCTAGTTGAATAAGTAGATGTTATTCTTCAACTATTGTGCTAGTCAAGTACGTGGTTTTATTATGTGATCTCCGGGGACACCTTGTCCAACGGTGTGAATGTGACAGTGTGCACATCATGTTTGTTTCTTAATCTTAATTTATAGAAATACGTATGAATTCTGGTGTCTAGTTAGTACCATCGTTGTATGCTCAAAGCGATAGCATGGGGTGTCCATAGATTGGAAATACAAACTTTAAGGAATGCTTATGCAGCCCTACACAGTGAATTTGTGTTTATTATCAAACCGGAGAGTGGTTTAGAGTAGCGTAGTGAAGTGATAATATCTATGTATTCAATTATGGTATCATTGTTAAGAGTGTCCACTATTGAAAGTATGATCCCTAGGCCTTGTTTCTAAGCATTGAAACACCGTTTACAACCAGTTATGCTACATGTTTGCTTGCTGCCATTTTAATTTAAGATTGCAATTACCACTCATAATCATCCATATTACTTGTATTTCACTATCTCTTCGCCGAACTAGTGCACCTATTGTTGGAGATATGCCCAAGAGGCAATAATAAAGTGGTTATTATATATCTTTGTGTTTATGATAAATGTTTATATACCATGCTATAATTGTATTAACCGAAACATTGATACATGTGTGTTATGTAAACAACAAGGAGTCCCTAGTAAGCCTCTTGTATAAACTAGCTTGTTGATTAATAGATGATCATAGTTTCATGATCATGAACATTGGATGTTATTAATAACAAGGTTATGTCATTATGTGAATGATGTAATGGACACACCCAATTAAGCGTAGCATAAGATCACGTCATTAAGTTATTTGCTATAAGCTTTCGATACATAGCTACCTAATCCTTCGACCATGAGATCATGTAAATCACTTATACCGGAAAGGTACTTTGATTACATCAAACGCCACTGCGTAAATGGGTTGTTATAAAGGTGGGATTAAGTATCTGGAAAGTATGAGTTGAGGCATATGGATCAACAGTGGGATTTGTCCATCCCGATGACGGATAGATATACTCTGGGCTCTCTCAGTGGAATGTCGTCTAATTAGCTTGCAAGCATATGAATGGTTCATAAGAGACTACATACCACGGTACGAGTAAAGAGTACTTGTCAAGAGACGAGGTTGAACAAGGTATAGAGATACCGATGATCAAACCTCGGACAAGTAAAATATCGCGTGACAAAGGGAATCGATATCGTATGTGAATGGTTCATTCGATCACAAAGTCATCGTTGAATATGTGGGAGCCATTATGGATCTCCAGATCCCGCTATTGGTTATTGGTCGGAGAGAGGTCTCGACCATGTCTACATAGTTCGCGAACCGTAGGGTGACACACTTAAGGTTTGATGTCGTATTAGTAGATATGGAATATGGAATGGAGTTCGAAGTTTTGTTCGGAGTCTCGGATAGGATCCAAGACATCACGAGGAGTTCCGGAATGGTCCGGAGAATAAGATTCATATATAGGAAGTCATTTTATAAGTTTGAAAATGATCCGGTGCATTTATGGAAGGTTCTAGAAGGTTCTAGAAAAGTCCGGAAGAAATCACTATGGAAGGCGGAGTCCCGGAGGGACTCCACCTAGCATGGCCGGCCAACCCTAAGGGGGTGGAGTCCTAGGTGGACTCCACCTAAGGTGGTCGGCCACCCCACCTCAAGGAAAGGTGGGAGTCCCACCTTGGGTAAGACTCCCCCTTGAGTAGGTTTCCCACCTTTGGGAAGTTTTGGTGTTGGGGTCTTATTCGAAGACTTGGACTACAACTCTTGGGGCTTCCACCTATATAATGAGGGACAAGGGGAGGGGGCCGGCCACCCCAAGCCATAGCTGGCCGCATCCCCTTGAGGCCGCTCTCCCCAAACCCTAGCCGCCCCTCCTCCACCTCCTTGCTGACGTGGGAGTTGATGTGGGATCAACGTCGCCAGAAAGTAGCTTCCTTGTGACGGTAAAGCACTCGTCCGTTGGGAACCCCAAGAGGAAGGTATGATGTGTACAGCAGCAAGTTTTCCCTCAGTAAGAAACCAAGGTTTATCGAACCAGTAGGAGCCAAGAAACACGTTGAAGGTTGATGGCGGCGAGATGTAGTGCGGCGCAACACCAGGGATTCCGGCGCCAACATGGAACCTGCACAACACAACCAAAGTACTTTGCCCCAACGAAACAGTGAGGTTGTCAATCTCACTGACTTCTTTGTTACAAAGGATTAGATGTATAGTGTGGATGATGATTGTTTGCGAGAGAATAGTAGAACAAGTATTGCGATAGATTGTATTCAATGTAAAAGAATGGACCGGGGTCCACGGTTCACTAGAGGTGTCTCTCCCATAAGATAAATAGCATGTTGGGTGAACAAATTACAGTTGGGCAATTGACAAATAGAGAGGGCATGACAATGCACATACATGACATGATGAATATTGTGAGATTCAATTGGGCATTACGACAAAGTACATAGACCGCTATCCAGCATGCATCTATGCCTAAAAAGTCCACTTTCAGGTTATCATCCGAACCCCTTCCGGTATTAAGTTGCAAGCAACAGACAATTGCATTAAGTGTGGTGCGTAATGTAATCAATAACTATATCCTCGAACATAGCATCAATGTTTTATCCCTAGTGGCAACGAGCACATCCACAACCTTAGAACTTCTACATCCTTTGTCCCGATTTAATGGAGGCATGAACCCACTATCGAGCATAAATACTCCCTCTTGGAGTTACTAGAAAAAACTTGGCCAGAGCCTATACTAACAACGGAGAGCATGCAAGATCATAAACAACACATAGGTAATAGATTGATAATCAACATAACATAGTATTCTCTATCCATCGGATCCCAACAAACACAACATATAGCATTACAAATAGATGATCTTGATCATGTTAGGCAGCTCACAAGATCCGACAATGAAGCACATGAGGAGAAGACGACCATCTAGCTACTGCTATGGACCCATAGTCCAGGGGTGAATGATGGCGTGTAACTCACACGTTCATTGGGAACCCCAAGAGGAAGGTATGATGCGCACAGCAGCAAGTTTTCCCTCAGAAAGAAACCAAGGTTTATCGAACCAGGAGGAGCCAAGAAGCACGTTGAAGGTTGATGGCGGCGGGATGTAGTGCGGCGCAACACCGGAGATTCGGCGCCAACGTGGAACCTGCACAACACAAACCAAGTACTTTGCCCCAACGAAACAGTGAGGTTGTCAATCTCACCGGCTTGCTGTAACAAAGGATTAACCGTATTGTGTGGAAGATGATTGTTTGCGAGAAAACGATAAAACAAGTATTGCGAGTAGATTGTATTTCGAGTAAAGAGAATTGGACCGGGGTCCACGAGTTCACTAGAGGTGTCTCTCCCATAAGATAAAAGCATGTTGGGTGAACAAATTACGGTCGGGCAATTGACAAATAGAGAGAGCATAACAATGCACATACATGTCATGATAAATATAGTGAGATTTAATTGGGCATTACGACAAAGTACATAGACCGCTATCCGAGCATGCATCTATGCCTAAAAAGTCCACCTTCGGGTTATCATCCGAAACCCCTCCGGTATTAAGTTGCTAACAACGAGACAATTGCATTAAGTATTGCGCGTAATGTAATCAATAACTACATCCTTAGACATAGCATCAATGTTTTATCCCTAGTGGCAACAACACATCCATAATCTTAGAACTTTACGTCACTCGTCCCGGATTCACTGGAGACATGAACCCACTATCGAGCATAAATACTCCCTCTTGGAGTTACTAGCATCAACTTGGCCAGAGCCTCTACTAATAACGGAGAGCATGCAAGATCATAAACAACACATAGGTAATAACTTGATAATTAACATAACATAGTATTCTCTATCCATCGGATCCCGACAAACACAACATATAGTATTACGGATAGATGATCTTGATCATGCTAGGCAGCTCACAAGATCCAACAATGAAGCACAATGAGGAGAAGACAACCATCTAGCTACTGCTATGGACCCATAGTCCAGGGGTGAACTACTCACTCATCACTCCGGAGGCGACCATGGCGGCGTAGAGTCCTCCGGGAGATGAATCCCCTCTCCGGCGGGGTGCCGGAGGAGATCTCCAGAATCCCCCGAGATGGGATTGGCGGCGGCGGCGTCTCGCAAGGTTTTCCGTATCGTGGCTCTCGGTGCGGGGGTTTCGCGACGGAGGCTTTAAGTATGCGGAAGGGCAGGTCAAGAGGCGGCACGAGGGGCCCACACTACAGGCCGGCGCGACCGGGGCTTGGGCCGCGCCGCCTCGTAGTCCGGCCACCTCGTGGCCCCACTTCGTCTCCTTTTCGGTCTTCCGGAAGCTTCGTGGCAAAATAGGACCCCGGGCGTTGATTTCGTCCAATTCCGAGAATATTTCTTTACTAGGATTTCGAAACCAAAAACAGCGAAAACGACAATCGGCACTTCGGCATCTTGTTAATAGGTTAGTTCCGGAAAATGCACGAATATGACATAAAGTGTGCATAAAACATGTAGATATCATCAATAATGTGGCATGGAACACAAGAAATTATCGATACGTCGGAGACGTATCAGCATCCCCAAGCTTAGTTATGCTCGTCCCGAGCAGGTAAAACGATAACAAAGATAATTTCTGGAGTGACATGTCATCATAACCTTGATCATACTATTTGTAAACATACGTAATGAATGCAGCGATCAAAACAATGGAAATGACATGAGTAAACAAGTGAATCATAAAGCAAAGACTTTTCATGAATAGTACTTCAAGACAAGCATCAATAAGTCTTGCATAAGAGTTAACTCATAAAGCAATAAATCAAAGTAAAGGTATTGAAGCAACACAAAGGAAGATTAAATTTCAGCGGTTGCTTTCAACTTATAACATGTATATCTCATGGATAATCGTCAACATAGAGAAATATAATAAGTGCAATATGCAAGTATGTAGGAATCAATGCACAGTTCACACAAGTGTTTGCTTCTTGAGGTGGAGAGAAATAGGTGAACTGACTCAACATAAAAAGTAAAAGAAAGGTCCTTCAACGAGGAAAGCATCGATTGCTATATTTGTGCTAGAGCTTTTATTTTGAAAACATGAAACAATTTTGTCAACGGTAGTAATAAAGCATATGAGTTATGTAATTTATATCTTACAAGTTGCAAGCCTCATGCATAGTATACTAATAGTGCCCGCACCTTGTCCTAATTATCTTGGACTACCGGATCATCGCAATACACATGTTTTAACCAAGTGGCACAATGGGGTACCTCCATGCCGCCCTGTACAAAGGTCTAAGGAGAAAGCTCGCATTTTGGATTTCTCGCTTTTGATTATTCTCAACTTAGACATCCATACCGGGACAACATGGATAACGAGATAATGGACTCCTCTTTAATGCATAAGCATGTGGCAACAATTATTATTCTCATATGAGATTGAGGATATATGTCCAAAACTGAAACTTCCACCATGAATCATGGCTTTAGTTAGCGGCCCAATGTTCTTCTCTAACAATATGTATGCTCCAACCATAAGGTGGTAGATCTCTCTTACTTCAGACAAGACGAACATGCATAGCAACTCACATGAAATTCAACAAAGAATAGTTGATGGCGTCCCCAGAAACATGGTTATCGCACAACAAGCAACTTAATAAGAGATAAAGTGCATAAGTACATATTCAATACCACAATAGTTTTTAAGCTATTTGTCCCATGAGCTATATATTGCAAAGGCGAATGATGGAATTTTAAAGGTAGCACTCAAGCAATTTACTTTGGAATGGCGGAGAAATACCATGTAGTAGGTAGGTATGGTGGACACAAATGGCATAGTGGTTGGCTCAAGGATTTTGGATGCATGAGAAGTATTCCCTCTCGATACAAGGTTTGGGCTAGCAAGGCTATTTGAAACAAACACAAGGATGAACCGGTGCAGCAAAACTCACATAAAATACATATTGTAAACATTATAAGAATCTACACCGTCTTCCTTGTTGTTCAAAACACAATACTAGAAATTATCTAGACTTTAGAGAAACCAAATATGCAAACCAAATTAGCAAGCTCTAGGTGTTTCTTCATTAATGGGTGCAAAGTATATGATGCAAGAGCTTAAACATGAGCACAACAATTGCCAAGTATCACATTATTCAAGACATTTTAGAATTACTACATGTAGCATTTTCCAATTCCAACCATATAACAATTTAACGAAGAAGAAACTTCGCCATGAATACTATGAGTAGAGCCTAAGGACATACTTGTCCATATGCTACAGCGGAGCGTGTCTCTCTCCCATATAGTGAATGCTAGGATCCATTTTATTCAAACAAAACAAAAACAAAAACAAACCGACGCTCCAAGCAAAGCACATGAGATGTGACGGAATAAAAATATAGTTTCAGGGGAGGAACCTGATAATGTTGTCGATGAAGAAGGGGATGCCTTGGGCATCCCCAAGCTTAGACCCTTGAGTCTTCTTAGAATATGCAGGGGTGAACCACCGGGGCATCCCCAAGCTTAGAGCTTTCACTCTCCTTGATCATATTGCATCATACTCCTCTCTTGATCCTTGAAAACTTCCTCCACACCAAACTCGAAACAACTCATAAGAGGGTTAGTGCACAATAAAAATTAACATGTTCAGAGGTGACACAATCATTCTTAACACTTCGGACATTGCATAAAGCTACTGGACATTAATGGATCAAAGAAATTCATCCAACATAGCAAAAGAGGCAATGCGAAATAAAAGGCAGAATCTGTCAAAACAAAACAGTTTGTAAAGACGAATTTTAAAATGGCACCAGACTTGCTCAAATGAAAATGCCCAAATTGAATGAAAGTTGCGTACATATCTGAGGATCACGCACGTAAATTGGCTTAATTTTCTGAGCTACCTACAGGGAGGCAGGTCGAAATTTGTGACAGCAAAGAAATCTGAAACTGCAGAGTAATCCAAATCTAGTATGAACTTTACTATCAAAGACTTTACTTGGCACAACAAAACACAAAACTAAGATAAGGAGAGGTTGCTACAGTAGTAAACAACTTCCAAGACACAAAATAAAAACCAAGTACTGTAGTAAAAACCATGGGTTGTCTCCCATAAGCGCTTTTCTTTAACGTCTTTCAGCTAGGCGCGAAAAGTGTAAATCAAGTAACATCAAGAGACGAAGCATCAACATCATAATTTGTTCTAATAATAGAATCATAAGGTAACTTCATTCTCTTTCTAGGGAAGTGTTCCATACCTTTCTTGAGAGGAAATTGATATTTAATATTACCTTCCTTCATATCAATAGTAGCACCAACGGTTCGAAGAAAAGGTCTTCCCAATATAATGGGGCAAGATGCATTGCATTCAATATCCAAGACAACAAAATCAACGGGGACAAGGTTATTGTTAACCATAATATGAACATTATCAACTCTCCCCAAAGGTTTCTTTTTAGCATTATCAGCGAGATTAACATCCAAATAACAATTTTTCAATGGTGGCAAGTCAAGCATATCATAGACTTTCTTAGGCATAACGTAAATACTTGCACCAAGATCACATAAAGCATTACAATCAAAATCTTTAACCTTCATCTTAATGATGGGTTCCCAACCATCCTCTAGCTTTCTAGGAATAGAAGTTTCAAGTTTTAGTTTTTCTTCTCGAGCTTTTATGAGAGCATTTGTAATATGTTTTGTGAAAGCCAAGTTTATAGCACTAGCATTAGGACTTTTAGCAAGTTTTTGTAAGAACTTTATAACTTCAGAGATGTGGCAATCATCAAAATCTAAATCATTATGAGCTACAGCAATGGGATCATCATCCCCAAGGTTGGAAAAAATTTCAGCAGTTTTATCACAAGCAGTTTTAGCAGTTTTAGCAGTTTCAGGCAGTTTCTCGCGCTTTGCATTAGAAGTGGAAACATTGCTAACACCAATTCTTTTATTAGTAATAGTAGGAGGTGCAGCAACTTGTGTAGCATTAGCATTACTAGTGGTGGTAATAGTCCAAACTTTAGCTACATTCTTCTCTTTAGCTAGTTTTTCATTTTCTTCTCTATCCCACCTAGCACGCAATTCAGCCATTAATCTTATATTCTCATTAATTCTAACTTGGATGGCATTTGCTGTAGTAACAATTTTATTTTCAATATCCCTATTAGGCATAACTTTCGATTTCAAAAGATCAACATCAGAGGCAAGACTATCAACCTTAGAAGCGAGAATATCAATTTTATTGAGCTTTTCCTCAACAGATTTGTTAAAAGTAGTTTGTGTACTAATAAATTCTTTAAGCATAGCTTCAAGTCCAGGGGGTGTATTCCTATTATTATTGTAAGAATTCCCATAAGAATTAGTATAACCGTTACCATTATTATAAGGATATGGCCTATAGTTATTACTAGAATTGTTCCGATAAGCATTGTTGTTGAAATTATTATTTTTAACGAAGTTTACATCAACATGTTCTTCTCGGGCAACCAATGAAGCTAACGGAACATTATTAGGATCAACATTTTTCCTATCATTCACAAGCATAGACATAATAGCATCAATCTTATCACTCAAGGAGGAGGTTTCTTCGACAGAATTTACCTTCTTACCTTGTGGAGCTCTTTCCGTGTGCCATTCAGAGTAATTAATCATCATATTATCAAGGAGCCTTGTTGCTTCACCAAGAGTGATGGACATAAAGGTACCTCCAGCAGCTGAATCCAATAAATTCCACGAAGAAAAATTTAGTCCTGCATAGAAGGTTTGGATGATCATCCAAGTAGTCAGTCCATGGGCTGGGCAATTTTTAACCAAAGATTTCATTCTTTCCCATGCTTGTGCAACATGCTCAATATCTAATTGTTTAAAATTCATTATGCTACTCCTCAAAGATATAATTTTAGCAGGGGGATAATATCTACCAATAAAAGCATCCTTGCATTTAGTCCATGAATCAATACTATTCTTAGGCAGAGATAGCAACCAATCTTTAGCTCTTCCTCTTAATGAGAAAGGGAACAATTTCAATTTAATAATATCACCATCTACATCCTTACACTTTTGCATTTCACATAGTTCAACAAAATTATTAAGATGGGCAGCGAGCATCATCGGAACTAACACCAGAAAATTGCTCTCTCATAACAAGATTCGAGTAAAGCGAGGTTTAATTTCAAAGAATTCTGCTCGTAGTAGCGAGTGGAGCAATAGGTGTGCATAAGAAATCATTATTATTTGTGGTTGTGAAGTCACACAACTTAGTATTTTCAGGAGTATTCATTTTAGCAACAGTAAATAAAGCAAACTAGATAAAGTAAATGCGAGTAACTAATTTTTTTGTGTTTTTGATATAGTAAACAAGATAGCAAATAAAGTAAAACTAGCAACTAATTTTTTTGTATTTTGGTTTAGTGCAGCAAACAAAGTAGTAAATAAAATAAAGCAAGACAAAAACAAAGTAAAGAGATTGAGAAGTGGAGACTCCCCTTGCAGCGTATCTTGATCTCCCGAGCAACGGCGCCGAGAAAAGAGCTTGATGGCGTGTAACTCACACGTTCGTTGGAAACCCCAAGAGGAAGGTATGATGCGCACAACGAGCAAGTTTTCCCTCGGAAAGAAACCAAGGTTTGTCGAACCGGGAGGAGCCAAGAAGCACGTTGAAGGTTGATGGTGGCGGGATGTAGTGCGGCGCAACACCGAGATTCCGGCGCCAACGTGGAACCCGCACAACACAAACCAAGTACTTTGCCCCAACGAAACGAGTGAGGTTGTCAATCTCACCGGCTTGCTGTAACAAAGGATTAACCGTATTGTGTGGAAGATGATTGTTTGCAGAGAAAACAGTAAAACAAGTATTGCAGTAGATTGTATTGCAGTAAAGAGAATTGGACCGGGGTCCACAGTTCACTAGAGGTGTCTCTCCCATAAGATAAAAGCATGTTGGGTGAACAAATTATAGTCGGGCAATTGACAAATAGAGAGAGCATAACAATGCACATACATGTCATGATAAATATAGTGAGATTTAATTGGGCATTACGACAAAGTACATAGACCGCTATCCAAGCATGCATCTATGCTCGAAAAGTCCACCTTCCAGGTTATCATCCGAACCCCCTCCAGTATTAAGTTGCTAACAACAGACAATTGCATTAAGTATTGCGCGTAATGTAATCAATAACTACATCCTTAGACATAGCATCAATGTTTTATCCCTAGTGGCAACATCACATCCATAATCTTAGAACTTTCTGTCACTGTCCCAGATTCACGGAGACATGAACCCACTATCGAGCATAAATACTCCCTCTTGGAGTTACTAGCATTGATACGCGTACAACACGCGTCCGTTGGGAACCCCAAGAGGAAGGTGTGATGCGTACAGCGGCAAGTTTTCCCTCAGTATGAAACCAAGGTTTATCGAACCAGTAGGAGCCAAGAAGCACGTTGAAGGTTGATGGCGGCGGGATGTAGTGCGGTGCAACACCAGAGATTCCGGCGCCAACGTGGAACCTGCACAACACAACCAAAGTACTTTGCCCCAACGAAACGAGTGAGGTTGTCAATCTCACCGGCTTGCTGTAACAAAGGATTAGATGTATAGTGTGGATGATGATTGTTTGCGGAAAAACAAGTAGAACGAGTATTGCGATGAGATTGTATTTCGAGTATAGAGAATTGGACCGGGGTCCACGAGTTCACTAGAGGTGTCTCTCCCATAAGATAAACAGCATGTTGGGTGAACAAATTACAGTTGGGCAATTGACAAATAAAGAGGGCATGACCATGCACATACATATTATGATGAGTATTGTGAGATTTAATTGGACATTACGACAAAGTACATAGACCGCTATCCAGCATGCATCTATGCCTAAAAAGTCCACCTTCAGGTTATCATCCGAACCCCCTCCAGTATTAAGTTGCTAACAACAGACAATTGCATTAAGTATTGCGCGTAATGTAATCAGTGACTACATCCTGTTATCACCAGAATTTGACCGAGTCAGAGGTGGGCCGCGATCAAGATGGAGTTAAAGAATATACATAGAATAGTTACGAGAATCGGCCTGTTATGCAAAGTTGGGCTAGTTTGCTCTTGTATCTGTAACATAGTAGATTACGTATCGGTTAGTTAGAGTTTGTCTCGTGCACGGTGGGGATTATTCCCACGTTAGAAAGTCCCCTGGACTATAAATATGTATCTAGGGTTTATGGAATAAACAACAACCAACGTTCAACCAACCAAATCAATCTCGGCGCATCGCCAACTCCTTCGTCTCGAGGGTTTCTACCGGTAAGCAACATGCTGCCTAGATCGCATCTTGCGATCTAGGCAGCACAAGCTCCACGTTGTTCATGCGTTGCTCGTATCGAAGCCTTGTTGATGGCGAGCAACGTAGTTATCATAGATGTGTTAGGGTTAGCATAGTTCTTCGCGTAACATGCTATCGTAGTGCAACCCTGACGTATCTAGCCGCCCTTACACCTATCTTAGGTGTAGGGGCGGCACCCCGCTTGATCATTATTTAGTAGATCCGATCCGTTACGATTGCTCCTTGTTCATCGAGGATTAGTTTAATATCTGCAATAGTTAGGCCTTACAAAGGGTTGGAGGATCCAGCGGCACGTAGGGTGTCGTTTGCTAGTCCTAGACAGGATGTTCCGGGGATCAACCTCGTGTTGATTTTTAGGCCTTGTCTAGGATCGGCTTACGATCACCGTGCGTGGCCGCGAGGCCCAATCCTGAGTAGGATGATCCGATTATGCGGTGAAAACCCTAAATCGTCGTAGATCTCATTAGCTTTATCTTGATCAAGCAGGACCACCATATATTCGTGCACCTTGTACGAATCATGGGTGGATTGGCTCCTTGAGCCGATTCACGAGATAACCCGAGAGCCGATCGAGGCTCGTATTTAATGTTTACGTGTATGCCATGCAGGAAACTAAGCGAGGCATCTCCATCACCTTCCCGACCAGGTATAGGTCGGGTGGCACGCCCTTGCATCAGCATCGGACGTGTGTACCAGAAGGCTTTGCGGGCCGTCGCTCGGAGGGACCTCGGCCAGCCGCAGCCCTAGGTTGTTCCCGGCTCTACGGTGTTGCCCGTCGCTGCCCGCCGGTGGGTTTTGGCAGCAACACATTCTGGCACGCCCGGTGGGACAAGCTTCGTCATCGACCACATCGCCATCTACATCTGAGATGGCGGACGGCACTCCTGTCACATACGAGCGTCGACCGCAAAAGGGGAGTATGACGCCCCAAACGAAGGAAGGCCGGTGATGAGACATCGGCCGGCACGACTAGGTGTAAACCTTTTTTGAGCAGTGCAGTCGAAATAGGGGCCAATTCAGCAGCCGCCCCGTATTATCCGTGCCATACGTTTTCGCCGGTATTCAGCATCAATCCAGCGGGTGACGGAAGACTGGAGTGTGGGTTTACATCGGTTTGCGAGGGCAGGGAAATCGGCATTGGTCCATGACTGCAGAGCCGATGTTCAGGCATGATCCTACCGACAACCGCAGAGCCGATATCCGCAGTTACCTAACAGATTCGGCTCGGGGGGCACATGAACAGGCAGACAGACACATAGGGGCAATGAAATATTAGGAGCCGGTGGAAAATCGGCCAGTAAAAAAATGAAATGTAGCAAGTACAGTCGAAGCAGATTCACTCGAAGTTCAGCGAAACAGGTCCCTACTGGAGGAACGCGTCAAGGGCATGAAGGGCGTCGACACGGATGCGATCTACCTCAGCGATCTCAGCTTCGTCGTCCTCGTCTCTACCCGTCACCAGCTGGCCGCTCAGGGTACGAATTTCAGCCAGAGCGGTCTTCAGATCGGCTGTGAGGCCTTTTGCTTCGTCTTCAGAACGGGCAATAAGGGCTTCCTTGTCTTGGATGAGCTGCTTGGTCATCCTTACCCTCTCTTCAAGGCTCTCCAGCTCCTTGCGCAGGGTCTCGAGTTCGGCGCGATTGACAGAAGTGTCCGTCTTGGCGTCCAGGGCAGCCTTCTTCTCGTTGAGCCGTCGACACTTTTCGGCAATATCGGCTCTCAGGGGAAGCTGGGAGTGGCGAAGAGTAATCCGTTGTCGAGCCGATTGCACCCTTGACTTAAAGACCGACAGGGTAACAGCGGGCCAGAGCTTCACTTGCAGTGTCATAGGGAGATGGGGCTGGATATCCTCGAGGAGGCCTTTGACTTCCTCGGAATTTTCAATCAGGGTCTCAGTTGAGGAAGAAAGCAAGTCTTTGAGACGCTGGAGTGGACCATGGACCGTACTAGGGCTCGGCTCTCCACTTGCCTTGGAAGAGGTTGGCTCGATGGATTCTGGATCGAACGTCAGCAAGCTCGAGAGATCACAACCCTGATAGGGCAAACAAAGTGAGTTTGGCATGCAATGAAGAAATTGATGGAGCCAAGGAGGAGGGGCATACCTCTCCCAAGGAAGGAGGAACAGCCGATGTAGTGACGATCGGTTTTTCTGTGGACTTGGATAGGTCAGCCACTTGGGCAGCCGCGGTCGTCGAGGTGGCCAGGTCCAGGGTGGCGGGCGGCATCGGTACCTCCTCAACGTCTCCGCTGGAAGTTTCTTCGGTCTGCAGGAGGAAGTGATTAGCCGATCCAAATGACAACGGGTTAGCATGAAGTGTGACCAGGGAGATAATTACATTTGAGACCTCTTGGCTTGATGGAGAGGCTCGTGGGTTCTTACGAGCCCTTTTGACGCAGCGGCGCTTCGTGCGTGACCCCGATCTGGTTGGGGCTTGGGGAGCAGGAGGTTCAGGAATCGACCTTTTCTTAGAAGCCGGCGCTGGCGAAGCCGTCTGGCTCTGGGTGGTAGACCTCTCAGAATTGCCCGAGCTCGAGTCCCCCTGACTGGATTCTTCGGCCCTGCTGAAGGTTTCTTCGGTGGAAGTCTGTAGAAAAGAATACGAGCGTATTGTAAAAGATT
The DNA here is from genome assembly GCF_022539505.1 of Lolium rigidum. Lineage (NCBI taxonomy): Eukaryota > Viridiplantae > Streptophyta > Magnoliopsida > Poales > Poaceae > Lolium > Lolium rigidum. Next base: position 23,297,722 of record NC_061513.1, read on the forward strand.
TGGAAAGTGGATAAATGTGGACGGGGTCTGAACCAACTTACACGTGGGCTTTCTTGGGCAGGAGCCTTACGCTTCAGGGTTTTCCTGGCAGCCACCTTCCTCACTGCCGTCCTCGCCCGAGTCGAGGCTCGGGGGCAACCGGCCCCGAAGATGCTTTACTCTTGGGAGCCGATTTCGGTGAAATCGGCCGACTCGCATTATGACTTTCTTCAGGGGTGGCGAGCTCTGGCAGAAGAGAACCACTGGTGCCGGAGGAAGGAATACGAAAGGGGAACCGTCAGCTTGTGTGGGAGCCGGACCATCTTGTCGCTGCCAGGAGAAAGAGTCAGGTCACAGACGGTCACCATAATGCGGTTACAAGAAATGTTTAAGTGATGGTACCTGGTCTGCAGGGATGTCATACTCGGCATCAAGCTCTCTCAGCAGCGGTCCTAGAGCCCTCCTGAAGACGTGGGTCTTCCACATGGACCACCAAGTTTCAAAACCATCGGTAGTGAAGGAGAAACGGAGGTCGTGGGGAATTGGGATGGCCAAAGCATCAAAGAAGGTATAACACCTTTGGGCAGTAAGGATGTCAGGCAATTCAGCTCTACTTGCTGTCAGGTGGTGTAAGAAGAAGTGTGGAGGCACCTGTCCGAGACCAAGCTGTCGGGCTGCCACTACCGGTTGATAACACTCATACCCGGGCTTGATGATCCGGTTCGAGGTACTCATGCCAACGGGGAGGAAGCAAGGACGAATCATGAGGGAGTACAAATGCTGGGTGCTGGCGTCATCGGCAAAGTCATCCAATCGGAAAGAGACTGGGTTTTCAAAATTTGCCGATTCAATATAAGGGTGGAACAGGGGGTTGTCCAAACCTTGGAAGAAAATCTTAAACCACCATGCTCGCTTCCTTGGGGATCAGCCGCTGCGCACGGGAGACCATACAGGGCTTGGCCATAGCTGGTGCATCGAATTTCCTTTCCATTTACATCCGGAAAGGTGCAGGCGGTCAGTGGTGGGAAGTCTGGGATTTGGTTGTGGAAGTATAGGTGGGCCCACAACTGAATGAACCACCAGGGGCCGCCAGTTTTAACCGTCTTTTGAGAGAACAGTTTGACAGACATCAGTTGAAGGGATCGGTAGACCTCTCCAAGAAACAGTTTGCCTAGGCCGAGTTGGGTGCCTTTAGCAAGTTCATAGGCCAGGGAGAGGTAATTCTTGGTAGGAGCAAGTGATGGGCCACAGAATATGAAGTGCTCCAGCCGGAAATTCAGGAAGGCTGTGTGTTCCCTCTCTGTCACGGGGCCTTTGTTTTTCATATAACGATTGAGATAGGCGCCCCAGCTGGTACACTCTTTTTTAGAGGAAAGAGTGAAAGGGACTTTTGGCAGTTTGAATGCAGAAGGGCTGGGGGAAGCAATGTCTAGGCCTGTGATCATGGCCACATCCAGCAGGGTCGGTGTCATAGGGCCATGACCAAACATGAAACAGTTCAGTGCATCAGACCAGAAGTAGCCGATGGTTTTCAGGATGTTCTCATTCTTCTCAAGAGGAGATAATGATAATGACAGGGCATCGGCTATCCCTATGGTTTCCCTAGTGGCATAATGGGTTTTTGATACTCTATTGTACCATGCCACCCAACCCTCAGGAGGATTAGGCCAGGCTCGCAAGCAGTCGGCCCAGGAAGTCAGATCTAGGTTCTAGCTCACGAAGGGGATTCTGTTAGCTTCGCACGAAATTAACAGGGCGGGACTCTCGGAAGAACGAGGACCGAGGCACATCGAATTTGCGAGAGAAGGATGTGGCAGAAGAATGTCTGAAACCTAAATTAGTAGCGGAGCGAAACATTAATTCAGGTGTTTGCCAATAATCCCATGTCAAGTCGAACGGCGAGAGGAGGTTGAGGATTACCTTCAGTCCGGAAGCCGTGGTGTTGGTATTGGATGATTCCGCCATGGGATGCATTGAAGGAGTTGGGGGCGGCGCGGTCGAGATCTGTGTAGGTGGTTTTGGGTTGGAACTGCTCAGGCGGCGATTTGGGGATCTAAGTTTGCCTTTTCAGATGGAGGTCGCAGGTTACCGTTTGGAAGGGCGGCAAGGTCGACTTTACTCGTGTTTTTATGATAGAGACCGGTGCGATGCCATCGGCTCTTTTTGGAGATTTTGTGACTTTGACTATCGGCGAAACAGTTGACTGGAAATACTTCTTCATTAACGAAGGAGGGTTTTTTACAATGAAGAGCCAATTGCTCAAAGAGGAACAAAAGAAGAGCCGATTGCTCGCGTACTACTAATCCTATGTCACTAATCCTCGCTACCCTCGTCGTCGGCATCGTAGCTGTCACCGGCGCTACTTCCGGAGAACTCCTCGTCACTGCTGCCCCAGCCTTCGACCGGAGCTTCTTCCTCTGCGTCGTCATCGTCATCTTCACTATCCGCCCAAGCACGGAGGCGCTTCGCCGGCGGGTACCCAGCGGAGGAGGAGGAATCATCTTCCTCCTCTTCTTTCTCCGCATCCTCGTCTTCCTCTTCCTTATCAGAGGAAGTGGGCTTCCTCCATGAGGGGAGGTCATCCTCGTTTTCGCTCTCCAGTTCCCCTTTCAACGAGGAGGTAGAGGTCGCCCTCCTCATCGGTCAGGGGCATGTCGCCATCTGACATGAGATCGAAGTCCCACTCGGGCTCCGACATTGGCTCGCTTGGGGAAGAAGATTGGAAAGAGAGGCCGGAGGAGACAGAGGAAGAAGAAGACATTGCTACAGGGAGAGAGGGTTTTTAGTGCCGATAGCTAGAACAGAGGAAGGGGATGAAGGAGGCTAGTCAATCGGCACAGTTTAATAAGGAGGAGCCTAATGGAATTTAAAGCCATTGCAGTTTCTAAGGAAGTGGTGCTAAAGTTATCAAGTTTTGCGAGAAGTTGAGGAGACAAGGCATCATGATGAAGGATACTGCAACGGTTCTGCCATGACATGACCCGACGAAGAAAAAAGCAGAGTGATTTTGGAATCACCAATTCCAAAACCAGGGGGGCATGTGTTATCACCAGAATTTGACCGAGTCAGAGGTGGGACGCGATCAAGATGGAGTTAAAGAATATACATAGAAGAGTTACGAGAATCGGCCTGTTATGCAAAGTTGGGCTAGTTTGCTCTTGTATCTGTAACATAGTAGATTACGTATCGGTTAGTTAGAGTTTGTCTCGTGCACGGTGGGGATTATTCCCACGTTAGAAAGTCCCCTGGACTATAAATATGTATCTAGGGTTTATGGAATAAACAACAACCAACGTTCAACCAACCAAATCAATCTCGGCGCATCGCCAACTCCTTCGTCTCGAGGGTTTCTACCGGTAAGCAACATGCTGCCTAGATCGCATCTTGCGATCTAGGCAGCCTAGCTCCACGTTGTTCATGCGTTGCTCGTATCGAAGCCTTGTTGATGGCGAGCAACGTAGTTATCATAGATGTGTTAGGGTTAGCATAGTTCTTCGCGTAACATGCTATCGTAGTGCAACCACGACGTATCTAGCCGCCCTTACACCTATCTTAGGTGTAGGGGCGGCACCCGCTTGATCATTATTTAGTAGATCCGATCCGTTACGATTGCTCCTTGTTCATCGAGGATTAGTTTAATATCCGCAATAGTTAGGCCTTACAAAGGGTTGGAGGATCCAGCGGCACGTAGGGTGTCGTTTGCTAGTCCTAGACAGGATGTTCCGGGGATCAACCTCGTGTTGGTTTTTAGGCCTTGTCTAGGATCGGCTTACGATCACCGTGCGTGGCCGCGAGGCCCAATCCTGAGTAGGATGATCCGATTATGCGGTGAAAACCCTAAATCGTCGTAGATCTCATTAGCTTTATCTTGATCAAGCAGGACCACCATATATTCGTGCACCTTGTACGAATCATGGGTGGATCGGCTCCTTGAGCCGATTCACGGGATAACTCGAGAGCCGATCGAGGCTCGTATTTAATGTTTACGTGTATGCCATGCGGGAAACTAAGCGAGGCATCTCCATCACCTTCCTGACCAGGTATAGGTCAGGTGGCACGCCCTTGCATCAGCATCGGACGTGTGTACCAGAAGGCTTTGCGGGCCGTCGCTCGGAGGGACCTCGGCCAGCCGCAGCCCTAGGTTGTTCCCGGCTCTACGGTGTTGCCCTTCGCTGCCCGCCGGTGGGTTTTGGCAGCAACACATCCTTGAACATAGCACCAATGTTTTATCCCTAGTGGCAACAGCACATCCATAACCTTAGAGGTTCTTGTCACCCCTCCAGATTCACGGAGACATGAACCCACTATCGAGCATAAATACTCCCTCTTGGAGTTACTAGCATCAACTTGGCCAGAGCATCTACTAATAATGGAGAGCATGCAAGATCATAAACAACACATAGACATAACTTTGATAATCAACATAACAAGTATTCTCTATTCATCGGATCCCAACAAACGCAACATATAGAATTACAGATAGATGATCTTGATCATGTTATGCAGCTCACAAGACCCGACAATGAAGCACAATGGGGAGAAGACAACCATCTAGCTACTGCTATGGACCCATAGTCCAGGGGTAGACTACTCACACATCACTCTGGAGGCAACCATGGCGGCGTAGAGTCCTCCGGGAGATGAATCCCCTCTCCGGCAGGGTGCCGGAGGCGATCTCCTGAATCCCCCGAGATGGGATTGGCGGCGGTGGCGTCTCGATGGGTTTTCCGTATCGTGGCTCTCGGTGCTCGGGGGTTTCGCGACGGAGGCTTTAAGTAGGCGGAAGGGCAGGTCGGGATGGGGCACGAGGGGCCCACACCCTAGGTCGGCGCGGCCAGGGCTTGGGCCGCGCCGCCCTATGGTGTCGCCACCTCGTGGCCCCACTTCGTCTCCTCTTCGGTCTTCTGGAAGCTTCGTGGCAAAATAGGACCCTGGGCGTTGATTTCGTCCAATTCCGAGAATATTTCGTTACTAGGATTTCTGAAAGCAAAAACAACGAGAAACACAGAACGGCACTTCGGCATCTTGTTAATAGGTTAGTTCCGGAAAATGCACGAATATGACATAAAGTGTGCATAAAACATGTAGATAACATCAATAATGTGGCATGGAACATAAGAAATTATCGATACGTTGGAGACGTATCGGCATCCCCAAGCTTAGTTACGCTCGTCTCGAGCAGGTAAAACGATAACAAAGATAATTTCTGGAGTGACATGCCATCATAACCTTGATCATACTATTTGTAAAGCATATGTAGCGAATGCAACGATCAAAACAATGTATATGACATGAGTAAACAAGTGAATCATATAGCAAAGACTTTTCATGAATAGTACTTCAAGACAAGCATCAATAAGTCTTGCATAAGAGTTAACTCATAAAGCAATAATCCATAGTAAAAGCATTGAAGCAACACAAAGGAAGATTAAGTTTCAGCGGTTGCTTTCAACTTGTAACATGTGTATCTCATGGATAATTGTCAACATAGAGTAATATAATAAGTGCAATATGCAAGTATGTAGGAATCAATGCACAGTTCACACAAGTGTTTGCTTCTTGAGGTGGAGAGAAATAGGTGAACTGACTCAACATTGAAAGTAAAAGAATCGTCCTCCATAGAGGAAAAGCATCGATTGCTATATTTGTGCTAGAGCTTTTATTTTGAAAACATGAAACAATTTTGTCAACGGTAGTAATAAAGCATATGTATCATGTAAATTATATCTTACAAGTTGCAAGCCTCATGCATAGTATACTAATAGTGCCCGCACCTTGTCCTAATTAGCTTGGACTACCGGATCATCGCAATGCACATGTTTTAACCAAGTGTCACAAAGGGGTACCTATATGCCGCACTGTACAAAGGTCTAAGGAGAAAGCTCGCATTGGATTTCTCGCTATTGATTATTCTCAACTTAGACATCCATACCGGGACAACATAGACAACAGATAATGGACTCCTCTTTTATGCATAAGCATGTAACAACAATTAATAATTTTCTCATATGAGATTGAGGATATATGTCCAAAACTGAAACTTCCACCATGGATCATGGCTTTAGTTAGCGGCCCAATGTTCTTCTCTAACAATATGCATGCTTAACCATAAGGTGGTAGATCTCTCTTACTTCGGACAAGACGAACATGCATAGCAACTCACATGATATTCAACAAAGAATAGTTGATGGCGTCCCCAGAAACATGGTTATCGCACAACAAGCAACTTAATAAGAGATAAAATGCATAAGTACATATTCAATACCATAATAGTTTTTAAGCTATTTGTCCCATGAGCTATATATTGCAAAGGTGAATGATGGAATTTTAAAGGTAGCACTCAAGCAATTTACTTTGGAATGGCGGAGAAATACCATGTAGTAGGTAGGTATGGTGGACACAAATGGCATAATGGTTGGCTCAAGTATTTTGGATGCATGAGAAGTATTCCCTCTCGATACAAGGTTTAGGCTAGCAAGGCTATTTGAAACAAACACAAGGATGAACCGGTGCAGCAAAACTCACATAAAAGACATATTGTAAACATTATAAGACTCTACACCGTCTTCCTTGTTGTTCAAACTCAATACTTGAAATTATCTAGACCTTAGAGAGACCAAATATGCAAACCAAATTCTAGCATGCTCTATGTATTTCTTCATTAATGGGTGCAAAGTATATGATGCAAGAGCTTAAACATGAGCACAACAATTGCCAAGTATCACATTACCCAAGACATTTATAGTAATTACTACATGTATCATTTTCCAATTCCAACCATATAACAATTTAACGAAGAAGAAACTTCGCCATGAATACTATGAGTAGAAACTAAGGACATACTTGTCCATATGCTACAGCGTAGCGTGTCTCTCTCCCATAAAGTGAATGCTAGGATCCATTTTATTCAAACAAAACAAAAAACAAAAACAAACCGACGCTCCAAGCAAAGCACATAAGATGTGATGGAATAAAAATATAGTTTCGGGGAGGAACCCGATAATGTTGTCGATGAAGAAGGGGATGCCTTGGGCATCCCCAAGCTTAGACGCTTGAGTCTTCTTAGAATATGCAGGGGTGAACCACCGGGGCATCCCCAAGCTTAGAGCTTTCACTCTCCTTGATCATGTTGCATCATACTCCTCTCTTGATCCTTGAAAACTTCCTCCACACCAAACTTAGAACAACTCATTAGAGGGTTAGTGCACAATAAAAATTAACATGTTCAGAGGTGACATAATCATTCTTAGCACTTCTGGACATTGCATAAAGCTACTGGACATTAATGGATCAAAGAAATTCATCCAACATAGCAAAAGAGGCAATGCGAAATAAAAGGCAGAATCTGTCAAAACAGAACAGTTCGTATTGACGAATTTTAAAATGGCACCAGACTTGCTCAAATGAAAATGCCCAAATTGAATGAAAGTTGCGTACATATCTGAGGATCACGCACGTAAATTGGCTTAATTGTCTGAGCTACCTACAGAGAATTTAGCCCAGATTCGTGACAGCAAAGAAATCTGAAACTGCGCAGTAATCCAAATCTAGTATGAACTTTACTATCAACGACTTTACTTGGCACAACAAAACACAAAACTAAGATAAGGAGAGGTTGCTACAGTAGTAAACAACTTCCAAGACACAAAATAAAAACAAAGTACTGTAGGTAAAAACCATGGGTTGTCTCCCATAAGCGCTTTTCTTTAACGCCTTTCAGCTAGGCGCAGAAAGTGTGTATCAAGTATTATCAAGAGGTGAAGCATTGATATCTTAAGCTCCCCCATCTGTAGTGGTACTAAGGGCTTTGTCAATTTTAGGCCTATAGTAATATTTCTTTGGTTTGGGCACTTTAGAGACATACATAAATTTTTGCTCCTTACCCACATAAGCTTTTTCTCTAAACTTTATAGATGAAAAGGTTGAACCCAAGGTTCCCATAGCTTTTTCAAGCTCACCAATCCTATTGATTTGATCATCATGGACAACACAAGTTCCTAGGACACTAATTCTTTCATCAATTCCTCCTAAGGATTTATCAAGTTCATCATTTTTATCAAGTAACATCTCCAATTTAGTTTCTACACTCGGAAATTTTTTCTCTATGGTTTCCAATTTTTTCATAACATCCTCAAGAGAGATTTCAATTTTAGTTTCATTAATAGGTGGTGTTGCAAATAAACTCTCAATAATGCAACTAGCTTCTAAAGCGGGAGTGCCTAGGAAGTTACCTCCCGCGAGACAATCAAGAACATATCTATTCCAGCTAGAGATACCAACATAAAAATTCCTGAGTAGGATAGTGGTGGAGTGTTTCTTAGTGCACCTATTATGGGCATCACTGATTCTATACCAAGCATCTTTTAAACATTCTCCCCCTTGTTGCTTAAATGAACGAACTTCAACTTTAGGATTACTCATTTCAGCAGTAGTAACTAAAGCAAACTAGATAAAGTAAATGTAAGTAACTAATTTTTTTGTGTGTTTTTGATATAGCAAACAAGATAGCAAATAAAGTAAAACTAGCAACTAATTTTTTTGTATTTTGATTTAGTGCAGCAAGCAAAGTAGTAAATAAAACTAAGCAAGACAAAAATAAAGTCAAAAGATTGGGATGTGGAGACTCCCCTTGCAGCGTGTCTTGATCTCCCCGGCAACGGCGCCAGAAAAAGAGCTTGATACGCGTACAACACGCGTCCGTTGGGAACCCCAAGAGGAAGGTGTGATCCATACAGCGGCAAGTTTTCCCTCAGTATGAAACCAAGGTTTATCGAACCAGTAGGAGCCAAGAAGCACGTTGAAAGTTGATGGCGGCGGGATGTAGTGCGGCGCAACACCAGAGATTCCGGCGCCAACGTGGAACCTGAACAACACAACCAAAGTACTTTGCCCCAACGAAACAGTGAGGTTGTCAATCTCACCGGCTTGCTGTAACAAAGGATTAGATGTATAGTGTGGATGATGATTGTTTGCAGAAAAATAGTAGAACAGTATTGCAGTAGATTGTATTTCAGTATAGAGAATTGGACCGGGGTCCACAGTTCACTAGAGGTGTCTCTCCCATAAGATAAACGGCATGTTGGGTGAACAAATTACGGTTGGGCAATTGACAAATAAAGAGGGCATGACCATGCACATACATATTATGATGAGTATTGTGAGATTTAATTGGGCATTACGACAAAGTACATAGACCGCTATCCAGCATGCATCTATGCCTAAAAAGTCCACCTTCGAGTTATCATCCGAACCCCTCCGGTATTAAGTTGCTAACAACAGACAATTGCATTAAGTATTGCGCGTAATGTAATCAGTGACTACATCCTTGAACATAGCACCAATGTTTTATCCCTAGTGGCAACAGCACATCCATAACCTTAGAGGTTCTTGTCACCCCTCCAGATTCACAGAGACATGAACCCACTATCGAGCATAAATACTCCCTCTTGGAGTTCCTAGCATCAACTTGGCCAGAGCATCTACTAATAACGGAGAGCATGCAAGATCATAAACAACACATAGACATAACTTTGATAATCAACATAACAAGTATTCTCTATTCATCGGATCCCAACAAACGCAACATATAGAATTACAGATAGATGATCTTGATCATGTTATGCAGCTCACAAGACCCGACAATGAAGCACAATGGGGAGAAGACAACCATCTAGCTACTGCTATGGACCCATAGTCCAGGGGTAGACTACTCACACATCACTCCGGAGGTGACCATGGCGGCGTAGAGTCCTCCGGGAGATGAATCCCCTCTCCGGCGGGGTGCGGGAGGCAATCTCCTGAATCCCCCGAGATGGGATTGGCGGCGGCGGCGTCTCGGTAAGGTTTTCCGTATCGTGGCTCTCGAGTCTTGGGGGTTTCGCGACGGAGGCTTTAAGTAGGCGGAAGGGCAGGTCAGGATGGGGCACGAGGGGCCCACACCCTAGGTCGGTGCGGCCAGGGCTTGGGCCGCGCTGCCCTATGGTGTCGCCACCTCGTGGCCCCACTTCGTCTCCTCTTCGGTCTTCTGAAAGCTTCGTGGCAAAATAGGACCCTGGGCGTTGATTTCGTCCAATTCCGAGAATATTTCGTTACTAGGATTTCTGAAACCAAAAACAGCAGAAAACGACAATCGGCACTTCGGCATCTTGTTAATAGGTTAGTTCCAGAAAATGCACGAATATGACATAAAGTGTGCATAAAACATGTAGATAACATCAATAATGTGGCATGGAACATAAGAAATTATCGATACGTTGGAGACGTATCAAGCATCAACTTGGCCAGAGCCTCTACTAATAACGGAGAGCATGCAAGATCATAAACAACAGATAGGTAATAACTTGATAATTAACATAACATAGTATTCTCTATCCATCGGATCCCGACAAACACAACATATAGTATTACAGATAGATGATCTTGATCATGTTAGGCAGCTCACAAGATCCAACAATGAAGCACAATGAGGAGAAGACAACCATCTAGCTACCGCTATGGACCCATAGTCCAGGGGTGAACTACTCACTCATCACTCCGGAGGCGACCATGGCGGCGTAGAGTCCTCCGGGAGATGAATCCCCTCTCCGACAGGGTGCCGGAGGAGATCTCCAGAATCCCCCGAGATGGGATTGGCGGCGGCGGCGTCTCAGTAAGGTTTTCCGTATCGTGGCTCTCGGTACTGGGGGTTTCGCGACGGAGGCTTTAAGTAGGCGGAAGGGCAGGTCAAGAGGCGGCACGAGGGGCCCACACTACAGGCCGGCGCGGCCAGGGCTTGGGCCGCGCCGCCCTGTAGTCTGGCCACCTCGTGGCCCCACTTCGTCTCCTTTTCGGTCTTCTGGAAGCTTCGTGGCAAAATAGGACCCTGGGCGTTGATTTCGTCCAATTCCGAGAATATTTCTTTACTAGGATTTCTGAAACCAAAAACAGCATAAAACAGCAACTGGCACTTCGGCATCTTGTTAATAGGTTAGTTCCAGAAAATGCACGAATATGACATAAAGTGTGCATAAAACATGTAGATATCATCAATAATGTGGCATGGAACACAAGAAATTATCGATACGTCGGAGACGTATCAGTGAACTACTCACTCATCAATCCGGAGGCGACCATGGCGGTGTAGAGTCCTCCGGGAGATGATTCCCCTCTCCGGCAGGGTGCCGGAGGTGATCTCCTGAATCCCCCGAGATGGGATTGGCGGCGGCGGCGTCTCTGGAAGGTTTTCCGTATCGTGGCTCTCGGTACTGGGGGTTTCGCGAAGGAGGCTTTAAGTAGGCGGAAGGGCAACGCGGGGGCCACACGAGGGCCCCACACACTAGGTCGGCGCGGCCAGGGCTTGGGCCGCGCCGCCCTGTGGTGTGGCCACCTCGTGGCCCCACTTCCTTTCCCCCTCGGTCTTCTGGAAGCTTCGTGCAGAAATAGGACCCTGGGCGTTGATTTCGTCCAATTCCGAGAATATTTCCTTACTAGGATTTCTGAAACCAAAAACAGCGAGTAAAACAAGCAATCGGCTCTTCGGCATCTCGTTAATAGGTTAGTGCCGGAAAATGCATAATAATGACATATAATGTGTATAAAACATGTGAGTATCATCATAAAAGTAGCATGGAACATAAGAAATTATAGATACGTTTGAGACGTATCAAGCATCCCCAAGCTTAGTTCCTACTCGTCCCGAGTAGGTAAACGATAACAAAGATAATTTCTTAGTGACAATGCTACCAACATAATCTTGATCAATACTATTGTAAGCACATGTAATGAATGCAGCGATTTGAAACAATGGTAAATGACATGAGTAAACAATTGAATCATAAAGCAAAGACTTTTCATGAATAGTACTTAAAGACAAGCATCAATAAGTATTGCATAAGAGTTAACTCATAAAGCAATAATTCAAAGTAAAGGTATTGAAGCAACACAAAGGAAGATAAAGTTTCAGCGGTTGCTTTCAACTTGTAACATGTATATCTCATGGATATTGTCAACATAGAGTAATATAACAAGTGCAATATGCAAGTATGTAGGAATTAATGAACAGTTCACACAAGTGTTTGCTTCTTGAGGTGGAGAGAAATAGGTGAACTGACTCAACATAAAAAGTAAAAGAAAGGTCCTTCAAAGAGGAAAGCATCGATTGCTATATTTGTGCTAGAGCTTTTATTTTGAAAACAAGAAACAATTTTATCAACGGTAGTAATAAAGCATATGAGTTATGTAAATTATATCTTACAAGTTGCAAGCCTCATGCATAGTATACTAATAGTGCCCGCACCTTGTCCTAATTATCTTGGACTACCGGATCATCGCAATACACATGTTTTAACCAAGTGTCACAATGGGGTACCTCCATGCCGCCTGTACAAAGGTCTAAGGAGAAAGCTCGCATTTTGGATTCCTCGCTTTTGATTATTCTCAACTTAGACATCCATACCGGGACAACATGGACAACATATAATGGACTCCTCTTTAATGCATAAGCTTGTAGCAACAATTAGTGTTCTCATATGAGATTGAGGATATATGTCCAAAATTGAAACTTCCACCATGATTCATGGCTTTAGTTAGCGGCCCAATGTTCTTCTCTAACAATATGCATGCTCTAACCATTAAAGTGGTAGATCTCTCTTACTTCGGACAAGACGGACATGCATAGCAACTCACATGATATTCAACAAAGAGTAGTTGATGGCGTCCCCAGGAACATGGTTATCGCACAACAAGCAACTTAATAAGAGATAAAGTGCATAAGTACATATTCAATACCACAATAGTTTTTAAGCTATTTGTCCCATGAGCTATATATTGTAAATGTAAAGAATGGAAATTTTAAAGGTAGCACTCAAGCAATTTACTTTGGAATGGCGGAGAAATACCATGTGGTAGGTAGGTATGGTGGACACAAATGGCATAGTGGTTGGCTCAAGGATTTTGGATGCATGAGAAGTATTCCCTCTCGATACAAGGCTTAGGCTAGCAAGGTTGTTTGAAACAAACACAAGGATGAACCGGTACAGCAAAACTCACATAAAAGACATATTGTAAACATTATAAGACTCTATACCGTCTTCCTTGTTGTTCAAACTCAATACTAGAAATTATCTAGACCTTAGAGAGACCAAACATGCAAATCAGATTTTAGCATGCTCTATGTATTTCTTCATTAATAAGTGCAAAGTATATGATGTAAGAGCTTAAACATGAGCACAACAATTGCCAAGTATCACATTATTCAAGATATTATACCAATTAACACATATATCATTTTCCAATTCCAACCATATAACAATTTAACGAAGAAGAATCTTTCGCCATGAATACTATGAGTAAAGCCTAAGGACATATTTGTCCATATGCAACAGCGGAGCGTGTCTCTCTCCCATACAATGAATGCTAGGATCCATCTTTATTCAAACAAAACAAAAACAAAAACAAACCGACGCTCCAAGCAAAGTACATAAGATGTGATGGAATAAAAATATAGTTTCAGGGGAGGAACCTGATAATGTTGTCGATGAAGAAGGGGATGCCTTGGGCATCCCCAAGCTTAGACGCTTGAGTCTTCTTGATATATGCAGGGGTGAACCACCGGGGCATCCCCAAGCTTAGAGCTTTCACTCTCCTTGATCATAGTGTATATCGTCCTCCTCTCTTGATCCTTGAAAACTTCCTCCACACCAAACTCGAAACAAACTCATTAGAGGATTAGTGCATAATCAAAATTCACATATTCAGAGGTGACACAATCATTCTTTATACTTCTGGACATTGCACAAAGCTACTGAAAGTCAATGGAACAAAGAAATCCATCTAACATAGCAAAACAGGCAATGCAAAATAAAAGGCAGAATCTGTCAAAACAGAACAGTTTGTAAAGACGAATTTTTAACAGGTACCAGACTTGCTCAGATGAGAAAACTTAAAACTAATGAAAGTTGCGTACATATCTGAGGATCATTCACGTAAATTGGCATAATTTTCTGAGTTACCTACAGAGAATTTTACCCAGATTCGTGACAGCAAAGAAAATTGTTTCTGCGTAGTAATCCAAATCTAGTATCTTACTTCTATTAGAGACTTTACTTGGCACAACAATGCAATAAAACTAAGATAAGGAGAGGTTGCTACAGTAGTAAACAACTTCCAAGACTCAAATATAAAACAAAAGTACTGTAGTAAAAACATGGGTTGTCTCCCATAAGCGCTTTTCTTTAACGCCTTTCAGCTAGGCGCGAAAGTGTGTATCAAGTATTATCAAGAGATGGTGTATCAACCTTACCTTGGGCTTTGCCCTTACCTTTCTTGTTCTTTTTCTTACCCTTTGATTTAGGGAATATATGTCTTCCCCCTGGTGTAGAGGTGAATTTCATGGTGTCCTCTCCCATATCTATGACTGCTCCCAATAGTTTCAGCAGGGATCTTCCAAGTGTGATTTGTCCTGTTCCTACACATTCAATAACAAGATAATCAATGGATATTGTTCTTCCAAGAATGGTTGTATGCACTCCTGCAGCTATTCCCTTAGGGTTTATAACAGAGTTATCAATAAGAGTTATTCCTTCTCCCCCTTCGATGAAATCCCAAAGTTTCAAAGATTCATGAATACTCTTAGGCATTAGGCAAAATTCAGACATAATATCACAATTGGCATGAAGAGTTTGGTCACCGATAACAATTTTAATAGTAGGATCCCATAATGAAGGTTCAGAGTTCACTAAAACTTGATCAAGATGGTTACGAACATATCTATAATTTTCATTCAAGCAAGATGCACTTGTCTCAAGAGTATTTAATCTATTATAAATGCTAATAAGGGCTGAATCAAAGTTATTAGCTGATTCATGTGATGCAACCAACTTCTTTATGGCATTAAAAGCTTGATCCCCATTGCAATGAAGGAAATCTCCTCCCACTAAAGCATCCAAAGCATATTTATAGCGAATCATAAGCCCAAAATAAAAGTTACTAAGGAGTAAACTTAGAGTCATTTGTGGTTCAGTTTTGCGATAAGAAGTAAAAATTCTGGACCAAGCATCTTTAAAACTCTCCTCATCCCCTTGTTTAAAAGTGAAGACTAATTTTTCAGGTGAAGAAGTAACAAGTGCAGAACTAGACATGGTAACAAAAATAAAATGCAAGTAACTAATTTTTTGTGTGTTTTTGATATAGCAAACAAGATAGTAAATAAAGTAAAACTAGCAACTAATTTTTTTGTGTTTTAATTTAGTGCAGCAAACAAAGTAGTAAATAAAATAAAGCAAGACAAAAACAAAGTAAAGAGATTGCGATGTGAAGACTCCCCTTGCAGCGTGTCTTGATCTCCCCGGCAACGGCGCTAGAAAAAGAGCTGCTGACGTGGGAGTTGATGTGGGATCAACGTCGCCAGAAAGTAGCTTCCTTGTGACGGTAAAGCACTCGTCCGTTGGGAACCCCAAGAGGAAGGTATGATGTGTACAGCAGCAAGTTTTCCCTCAGTAAGAAACCAAGGTTTATCGAACCAGTAGGAGCCAAGAAGCACGTTGAAGGTTGATGGCGGCGAGATGTAGTGCGGCACAACACCAGGGATTCCGGCGCCAACGTGGAACCTGCACAACACAACCAAAGTACTTTGCCCCAACGAAACAGTGAGGTTGTCAATCTCACCGGCTTGCTGTTACAAAGGATTAGATGTATAGTGTGGATGATGATTGTTTGCAGAGAACAGTAAAACAAGTATTGCAATGAGATTGTATTCGATGTAAAAGAATGGACCGGGGTCCACGAGTTCGATAGAGGTGTCTCTCTCATAAGATAAATAGCATGTTGGGTGAACAAATTACGGTTGGGCAATTGACAAATAGAGAGGGCATGACAATGCACATACATGACATGATGAATATTGTGAGATTCAATTGGGCATTACGACAAAGTACATAGACCGCTATCCAAGCATGCATCTATGCCTAAAAAGTCCACTTTCAGTGTTATCATCCGAACCCCTTCCGGTATTAAGTTGCAAGCAACAGACAATTGCATTAAGTATGGTGCGTAATGTAATCAATAACTATATCATCGAACATAGCATCAATGTTTTATCCCTAGTGGCAACATCACATCCACAACCTTAGAACTTTCTTCACCTGTCCCGGATTTAATGGAGGCATGAACCCACTATCGAGCATAAATACTCCCTCTTGGAGTTACTAGCAAAAACTTGGCCGAGCCTCTACTAACAACGGAGAGCATGCAAGATCATAAACAACACATAGGTAATAGATTGATAATCAACATAACATAGTATTCTCTATCCATCGGATCCCAACAAACACAACATATAGCATTACAGATAGATGATCTTGATCATGTTAGGCAGCTCACAAGATCCGACAATGAAGCACATGAGGAGAAGACGACCATCTAGCTACTGCTATGGACCCATAGTCCAGGGGTGAACTACTCACTCATCAATCCGGAGGCGACCATGGCGGTGTAGAGTCCTCCGGGAGATGATTCCCCTCTCCGGCAGGGTGCCGGAGGTGATCTCCTGAATCCCCCGAGATGGGATTGGCGGCGGCGTCTCTGGAAGGTTTTCCGTATCGTGGCTCTCGGTACTGGGGGTTTCGCGACGGAGGCTTTAAGTAGGCGGAAGGGCAACGCGGGGGGCCACACGAGGGCCCCACATAGTAGGTCGGCGTGGCCAGGGCTTGGGCCGCGCCGCCCTGTGGTGTGGCCACCTCGTGGCCCCACTTCCTTTCCCCCTCGGTCTTCTGGAAGCTTCGTGCAGAAATAGGACCCTGGGCGTTGATTTCGTCCAATTCCGAGAATATTTCCTTACTAGGATTTCTGAAACCAAAAACAGCAGAAAACAACAACTGGCTCTTCGGCATCTCGTTAATAGGTTAGTGCCGGAAAATGCATAATAATGACATATAATGTGTATAAAACATGTGAGTATCATCATAAAAGTAGCATGGAACATAAGAAATTATAGATACGTTTGAGACGTATCACTCCTCTCCCGCAAACGCTTAGCGAAGCTCCGCCGGAGATCTCCATCGACACCGCCACCACGCCGTCGTGCTGCCGGGATTCCAAGGAGGATCTACTACTTCCGCTGCCCGCTGGAACGGGGAGAAGGACGTCGTCTTCATCAACACCGAACGTGTGACCGAGTACGGAGGTGCTGCCCGATTGTGGCACCGTCAAGATCTTCTACGCGCTTTTGAAAGCGGCAAGTGATCATCTTCTGCAACAACGAGATCTAATCTCGTAGGCTTTGTAACTCTTCAAGGGTTAGTCTCGTTCATCCCCTCGTTGCTACCGTCTTCTAGATTGCATCTTGGCTTGGATTGCGTTCTCGCGGTAGGATTTTTTTGTTTTCTATGCTACGAATCCCATCACCTATACACTTGACAAGTGTATTGGGTGTGTTGGGGACACAAGAGACTTCTTGTATCGTAATTGCAGGGTTACTTGAGAGGGATATCTTTAACCTCTACCTCCCTGATCGAGTTCGATAAACCTTGGGTGATCCACTTAAGGAAAACATGTTGCTGTTCTACAAACCTCTGCACATGGAGGCCCAACACTGTCCACTAGAATAGAAGCGTGCGTAGACATCAGCATGTCGTATGGAAAGGAGATTGGCTTCAAGTTCTAGTTTCTTATCACAAGGGGCCAGATTACAACTCATCAACTCAGCTCTACCTTCCATGCCTCTACATTTCCTTAGTACATTGCAACTACCAGCAAGGTTTACTGGATAGCTTGATAGGATATTGAGATAATGTCTTTGGAGAGATAAGGACAATCCTAAAACCTCTTTAACTGCATGGGAGATGGTTTGTAAACCAAAAATGGCAGGTGGTTTGGGAGTAGTGAATTTCCAGAAGCAAAATGCAGCTTTGCTCATCAAACATCTTGACAATTTTTATAATCATATGGATGTGTCACGGGTGAATCTTATCTGGAATGCCCATTATACTAATAAGATACCACATTCTGAGAATTTGTGTGGATCTTTTTGGTGGAAGGATATCATTAAATTAGTGGATAATTTCAGAGGAGTTGCAAGAGTTAAACTTGCTACCTTTGTCTCAGAGTGCTTTCGAGGAACTTATGGAGCTCCAGAATTTGCTTCTGAATAACCCGGTAAGTGAGCAGGAGGATGTTTGGGTTTATTGTTGGGGGAATAAATATTCTATCAACACATTCACGCTCACCTGTCAGTTCCACGAGTGTATAAATGGTTATGGAGATCTAGTTGCATCATGAAAACTAAGACATTTGCATGGCTATTATTATCAGATCGTCCGAATACAAGAGATTTACTGCAGCGAAGGCAATGGAATGTGATAGAGGACACACATTGTGTTTTATGCCCTCTTCGGTGTTATGAGGATAGAATACACCTGTTTTTTCAATGCAACTTCAGTTGTTCGAATCCGAAATTATTTACATATCAGTTGGAATGGGAATGGAGACTCAGATTTGCAAATGGTGATATCTGAAGCTAGAAGGGTTTTTGGTCACCCTTTCTTCATGGACATGCTGATTACTGCATGCTGGCATATTTGGTTGATTAGGAATGCATCAGTTTTCAACCATGAGAGGCCTTCTTTCAGGAGGTGGAAGGTTGGGTTTATTCAGGACATGAGTTTGTTTGTTTGGCTTTCTTTCCCGTGAGTTTTTGTACATATTTAGGTAGGTAGTGGGTGGCTGCTTGCCACCTCCTTTTTTTTTCTTCTAGCTTGTTTCTCTTTGCTTTTGTACAGTTGGATTTGGGTTTTAATAAATTACTGGGGGGCTTTTTGCCCCACAGTCCTTATTCGATTTTTTTTTGCTTGAGTCACACACAAAAATATGCCGAGGAAGGAAACCAAGAGCATGTGTTGTCCATGTCCTAAATGTGGTAATACGATAATGTTCTCGCTTGGAGGGATGTTGTGGTTACATTTGTTGACTAGTGGTTTGACTCAATGTTATACATGTTGAACATGTTATGGGGATGGTTGCAAATTGTTGTCCTTTTTTTGGCACCCCACACCACCCTCGTCCTCCTTATGGCATATGTATGTCGGCATAGACACACCTAGATTGTGAGATGCAGTGCCTATTTTTTCTTTCTTTCTTTCTTACTTTCTTTGACGCGGCATAGCCAAAACAGGCCATGAAGGCGTTCTTCCAAATACCAACCTGTTGTTTCACATGTACACAATTGTTCGTGGCGGATAGAGTCCAACTGCAGGCACCAAACGTTGTCCCTTCACCCTCCATCCATATAATCCCTGTCACTTACTATATGAGGAAGAATATGCATTAACCTGGCTTTCAATTTGTGCTTGTTTTAGCCTGTGCCGTCATAATAAACCTCCACATATTGCACACCTTAGATTGGCATGCACCTACTACTCCCATCTAAACGCCAATAGTCAATACGGATACAGAAACTGATCAAGCTATATCAGTATGGACAGCACATGCCACACAAAGAAAAAAAAAAAGGTATAAGTTCACACTAAACAGCCTGCCAGTTTATCCATCCAAACTTCCAAAGTTAGCAATCTTTTTCTGTATTTTTTCTTATGCACAAGCCTCATGCTTACGTTACACAAAAAAAAAGTAGCTTCTGGAAGAAAAAAAAAGCTTTTAGTTCTCTTACGTCCAGGGCTGCTTACTCTAGCAGACTAGCACGCAGCACATAGTTTGGAACTCTAGACGATATATACGTGTAGGGATTGTGTTGAGCGTCTGCAGAAATTGTTGCAAGCGGAGCTAGCCGAGAAATTGTTGGAAGATAGCTGCAGATAGATGCCGAATCCAGGGACATCTGTGAACAGGACAGAAGAAACTGACGCAAGCCAAACAGAATGAGAAGTGGGTCGCCTCCTGACAAGGAATTTCCGCACGCTCATCAATGCACAGACCGCCGGCGTCTACCACTCGTCTCGGTCGCCGGCCTATATAACCATATCGTCGCGGAAGCGACAAGGCCGACCGCGCCCCGAACATTTCCATTTCTTCACCGGTGGCAAGCCTCATGGCCTCCACGCTCCCCGACACAACGAAGAGCCTCGGCGTCCACACCGCGGTGGAGGATGGGAGCGGCGGTGGCAAGAAGCCCATTAGGTGGCCGGGGTTCGTCCACTTCTTCTTCCTCCTTTCCGTCGTCATGTGCGCGCTCGTCTACGCCCCGCGGTTCCTGGCGCCTTCTTTCACTTCCGTCGCCGGCGTCGACTTCTTCAAGCCGCGGCCGTCTCCGTTGGGTAGAGTAGCAGAAGAACAAGTACGAGGCGTCGGCGGTGGCGGCGCCAACGGGGTGGAAGACGCGCTGGTTCTCGACAATCAGGTGAATTCCCCGTGCGCGTCGATGCCCAGCCACGGCATATGTTGCGACCGCTCCGACTTCAACACCGACGTCTGCTTCATGTCCGGCGACGTGCGCACGGACGCCGCCTCGCTCTCGTTCCTGCTCTTCCCGCCGCCGCACGCCACGCCCAACGCCAGCGTGCACGACAAGGAGGAGCGGATCCGGCCCTACACGCGCAAGTGGGAGCGGCACCTGATGGAGAGGATCCACGAGGTGCGGCTCCGTCCCGCCCGGCCAGAGGAGGCGGCGTCGTCCGAGAAGCACCGGTGCGACGTGGTCCACGACGCGCCGGCGCTGGTGATGACGGCGGGCGGGTACACGGGCAACCTGTTCCACGCCTTCAACGACGCGTTCCTGCCGGCGTGGCTGACGGTGCAGCACCTCCGCCGCCGCGTCGTTGTCGCCGTCCTCGCGTACAACCCGTGGTGGGCCGGCACGTTCCGGGAGCTCGTCTCAGGCCTCTCGGACCACCACGTCATCGACATCCTCCACGACAAGCGGACGCACTGCTTCCCAGCTGGTGCGATCGTTGGGACACGCTTCCACGGCGTCCTCGCCGTCGACCCCGCGAGGACACGGGACAACCGGACACTCGTCGACTTCCACAGCTTCCTCTCGCGCGCATACAACGAGGACAACACGCCGGAGCACGCCACACCGCCCCAGCAGCAGCGGCGTCCGAGGCTTGGGATCTTCTCGCGGAAGGGTACGCGGGTGATCGAGAACGAGGCGGCGGTGGCGCGGCTCGCGACGTCGGTGGGGTACGACGTGTCGATCCTCGAGACGGCGACCGGCGCACCGTTGTCGTCGGAGTACGCGGCGGTGAGCGCGTGCGACGTGCTGGCCGGCGTACATGGCGCCGACCTGACCAAGCTCCTGTTCCTCCGCCCGGGCAGGGCCGCGTTGCTCCAGGTGGCCCCGCTCGGGGTAACGCCGATCGCGCGGGGTTGCTACGCGGCGGCGTGTGGCATGATGGAGGTCCACTACGAGCAGTACGACGTGGTGGCGAAGGAGAGCTCGCTGAGCCGGAGGTATGCCGCCGACGACGTGGTGGTGGCCGATCCGGAGAGGGCGAAGCAAGGGAAGGGGTGGGACCTCGTGAAACAGATGTACCTCAGCGGCCAGAACGTGAGCCTCGATTTGGACAGGTTCGGAGACGCGCTGAGGAAGTTGCACACCCGCGCCCTCAGGCTGCCGGTGGCGCCGTAGATGACGTGGGCGTTTGCATGCCGACGAATTTGCCGACGAGCTGCAACTTCTTGTATATCCGACGGCCGCGGCCCGAGCCCTACGAGACAAGGTGATGGCTTGCAACCATTTTGTATTCTTACTCGCCACCACACAGTGCGTACGTGTGGGGTTGAATACTTTGATGTAGGGAGATTTTTTCGCTGGTTTAAGAGAGCAGATCTACTCCATGACAAAATTATGAAAACTATAATCACATAGAAAAGGGATACTGGTTTTGTAACTTAAATATGTTTAGCACTTGTGTTGGTGATATGTACGAAAATCACAAAATAATTGAGTTGCATACTAAGTTCAAAATTAATTGATATGAACTTAATACAAATGTGAAAGATGTTGTGATAATTGTTTTTTGGATTGTTCGCAGATTATCATAATTTTTATGCAATTTTTATATTTTTCTTTTAAACCAGCGGAGGAGGGGCACACACTTTTTTCAAAGAAAAGAGGTGAGTGACTAGAAATTCGCCTAGATGGGGTTTGAACTCTGGTGGGATGGGATGTCTTCACCACCATAGTGCTAACCACCCGAGTAGTCCTTGTTTCTTTTGTTATGCAATTTGCACTAGTAAATTTATACCATGTACCTCCAAACGTGATTTTTTCGTAATTTTAAAGCTAAAAATGCAATTTCTAAAGAGAGAAATGTGTTGACGATTCTCGAGATAGTTTGTTTGTTTGTATGTGTGAGGGACGGCGTACACTAATGTGGAGTCATATGGACATATTTGTCAGTCGATGGTGGTTTGGCTTGTTTTCTTGGAGTGTGTTGAGTCCATGTAGTTGGCGACGTTCAAAGAATGTTGCGAAGTGTGGTGTCGTAGTCATCACCAAATGAGGTTGAGCGGGGACGAGGAGTATACATGCTAGTAGAGTGGAGTGGAAGGAGGCGGGAATTGGGCATGGCGACACCGGGATGGTGCTTGTGGTGGGTGCCTGCGGCCCCTTGGTTCCTATGAACCATACGCTGCCGAGGTGGGCAAATTGACCGAACGATGTGAGAGAGAAAACCGATTTTTTTTTGAGTGGAAGTTGTAGCTGACCATGGTTGCACTTACACACCACTATTGTTTGTCTGATACTAAACTACAATAAAAATATAAGAAAAAAGGGGGAGTGTAGTGTAACATTATACTATGTAAAAAGGGGGAACTCTTTTTTATCTAAAGAGAGGAAAAATTATAATATGTGATATATAGAAAAATAACAAGTAGTAGCAAAAATATGTTAATATAATTCACCGAGTCTTATCTCCAGTCTCTCGCAAATATCGCAGTATACTAGTAAGGAAAATTTGTACACGATCATTATAACTTTTGTACTTCTTCTGATCAACAATACTACTTGTTGTTGCTCAAATATATTTAGACATATTTTAGCGTGTTTATTTAGTCGTTTGAGCGCAGGTATTGTAGGTTCCAATAAGTCACCCAAGGAAAGCCATAATTAATGCTGCTTTAGCTAGAACCGTGTGATCAATGGATCTCCGCCTCTAGCTGTGATCGTCGTGCCAAGGAAGTCGATCGGTCACTAGCAGTTAGCTAGTTTATAAGTGCAACTTACTCGTGGGCCATGCATTGCTGCTGGTGAAACGTCCCCAGTAGAGAATTGTCGCTCGATCGAATGATGAGTACGTCACTGTGACAGGAACTATTTGTATGTACTTGATGATCATGTTCATAAACAATTTCACATTTGTCTCGTATATCACCCACTAGCTAGCATGCATAAACCCAGGCAGCTGGTTGTAACGTCTTCATCTCGCTGCCGTTTTGGATCCTCTCTCTCCCCGTCATGTCAATTCGTTCGTATAGCTATTCTTTGCAGACATTGTATGAGCATCCACCAAAAAATTACTTTCTGCATTCACGAATAAGTGTACTTCTATATCTTTTTCCTTAATTAAATTAAACATTTTAAAATTTAACTAGTTTTATAAAATAGAGTAGCAACATTATATATGATACCAAATTGGTATATTGCAAAACTACATTTTAAGACATGATCTGGTTATGATACTAATTCACTGATATAAATTATGCTATTTTTCTCTATAAAATTGGTCAAATTGTATTAATTCAAGAAGTACACTTATACGTGGAGAGAGGGAGTAAGGAAAATCAACCGTGGATCACCGGCGTGTGTGAAACTTGAACGATATGTACTCGTCAATAGTACTTGTTGAGTTTGTGTCGAATATTAGTGTACGAGTTGGGTTCAGTTTAGACTCTGAGTTGTAATAATAGGTGTGAATATGTTACGTGTAGTGTACTAGTCGGACTCTAGTAGCCTGAGGCTCCCATATAATGTTAGGGGCACCACATGTTGTAACCTATGACGACTTAATAGCAGCAGGCGCGCAAGGGGAGCCGGCGGCTTGTGCCGGCGACCAAGGCGGCCGGTGTAATGGTATCAATGGGAGGAGCGCCCGTAGTCATACCCCACAGAGTAGACAGTTCGCCGAACTGTGTTAACAGATCTCGGTGAACTGTGTTAACAGATCTCGGTGTCGTCATCATGATGTAATTGCTTGGTTCCTCGGAGTACGCCTACGATGTTAACAATACTTCTTTCATGAAACGGATCGGAGGGACTATATTGATCAACAGGAAGTTGGTTAGACAACTTAGACTTCGGTCATGGCGGATGATGGCGGCATGTTTCGTCGTTACCTTGTTGAAGGCATTGTCTCTGCAGCCTGCGTTTCTTCGCCTGGACTGCTCCGGGAGAAATCCTAGACCCGGGTCTCCCGGATCGGACGATGGTGACGCGCAACGCCGTTCTCCCTGTTGGGGGCATCGTTTTTGGAGCAGACAACGGATGGCGATGGTGCTGAGGTGGAGCGATGTGCTTTCGCTGTGTCGGCGTCGTCGAGTCGCCGCGGCATGGTGAAGTGGTGTCTCGGGACGGATGCAGTGTGATGGGCTCGCGTAGGATGGTGGAGTCGTCTGGCGCCGTGGCGGCATCGATGGCAGGCATGGCATGGTCAATGCGATGATCCCTCTTGAAGATGGAGTCGAGGAAGACAGCGGTACACTAGTGGAGAACAGGCCATTTGTGGCGGGTCGTAAGGGCCTTTTGTCGCGGGCGGACAGCCGCGACAACGAAGGCGCGACAAATGGCCAACCCTTTTGTCGCGGGTCGCTTCCCACCCGCGACATATAGTCCACCACGTGGCAGGCGCGGGGCGCGCAGGGGACAGCCCCTTTTGTCGCGGGCTGTATTACCACCCGCGACAAACGGTCCTCTACGTGGCGCGCTCTCTGAAAGCGGGAGCACATCGGTTACCGTACATCCATGGCTGACTCATCTGCATCATAAGTACAATTATGTATCAGATGCAATCACCTTGCTAAAATTAGTTTTGTACGGACTATGTATATACGAGAAAATAGTTGGTAACCTTTTAAGATCAAAAAGAGGAGAAATTTTATCAAATAAAATCAAGTGGCATCCCTCACAAGCATTCCATCAAACACCTCTTGTGCACATGAAGAAAAAATGAGGTAGCATACACCTCCACCTTTGACCACCAAGGAAAAAAAATGTAGGGAGGTGGGGGGGGGGGGCTGGCTGCGTGTATATATAGGCATGGCCCTTTTGTCGCGGGCCGTATTACGACCCGCGACAAAAAGGGTGCCGGCAGGAGGCGCCAGAGCTCAGACCCCTTTTGTCGCGGGTTGTGATACGGCCCGCGACAAAAGGGCGCGACAAAAGGTTCGACTCGCTCCAAATGGTTTCGGGGCGACGTGGCCACGCCATTTGTCGCGGGTGCAGTCACGCCCGTGACAAAAGGCTCCCACGAAAGCTCTGTTTTCCACTAGTGGTAGCAACTTCTATGGCGTTGGCGTTGGCGTATGCTGGGAGTCTGCTTGACTGGATGTGCTTCTCATCTGCTATTGGGCGGCCTGGGAAGGCATTTGGTTTTTGGTTGATGTGAGTTGGTGAATTGTCACCCCTTCATCCCTCTGTAGGTTTAGCGAGGTGGCTTCGAGTTTGATCTTTTGTATTGCTCTTGTAAAGTGTTGGGAATAATCTAATAAAAAAAAGCCGTGTGTATCTCTTGAATGCAGAAGCTGGGGCGATATTTCCCCCATTTCGAAAAAAACAACTTAGACTTGGTTATTGGCCACTCGAGTTGTGTACAGGAGTGAGTGCATACCCCGTGTGTGTTGGTTGTATCACATGTCGCTACAAAGACAGCTTGTTGATGGGAGTTGGGTTCTACTCTTGCTTTTGTATGTACCTGAGAGATCGATATCTATGGGTGGTTACGGTGCACGCACGCGTAGTCATGTGACCAAAGGCTATATAGCTACGACTACGTACGAGAGCTAGCCAAACATCAACTAGCACTCTGGGTCACGTTGAACGGCACAACATTTTCCCGAAAGGGTTATTAGCTAGGGCCTAGGGCGATCGTCCCGTCAGCCAACGATCATGATCGTGGACCTTGATGTACGAACCATGGAAGGGTTACGGGACGGCTACGTGGGGACGGGGTCGTCTATAGAGCTTTCTCCGTACTGGAACAGTAGTGGACGACATAGGAATACACGATGCACGCAACAGAGCTACGATAAAGTATTGCACGCTAGCTAGTCGATCTATAGCGGTACGTACGTAGACAACAAGTGATTAACCACCGGACGAACAAGTGATTAACCACCGGACGACCATATTGAATGTTTCTCTTGATGCTAGGGTTCTTTTCGTTATGACCGTGAATTCAAGTCTATTTGCGGGTGAGACGCGTGACGAAACAGGTTTCTTCTCTCGCCCCCACGCGCGTGGCGACGGGAAACCCTAGATAGCCGCCACCTCCAGCCCCCCCACCCCTCCTTCCTCCTCCCCCGCCGCCGGGAGGCGCTCGATGTGCGGCGTCGGGAGGCTGCTCGATGTGCGGCGACGTGATCGGCGGCGCACCTAGGGCATCGGCGGCACGGCGGATGGCGACCTGGGCGCCGGTCGGAGCGGCATCCTGGTGATGGTGGTGGTGGGCTCCGGCGGCGGGCCATGCCGGTAGTGAAGATGCGAAGTGGGATGGACCAGATGGGTGTAAGCCCTAGGTCGGTCTTATCCTTTCCCTCTTCGTGATCTTGGTTCTCGTCGGTGGATGGTCGGCCGGTTGCAAGGCGTCTCGCCACGTTGCCTCGGCCGGCCAGGGATGGTCGGCGACGTTGGGCCCGACCTAAATAATGGTGGCGGTCCTCGGGTTCCTCTTATGCGAAGATGAAGACCTACCTGAGGCATGTCCGTCTTCATCTGACTGGAGTGATGAGTTCTTGAAATCTCCGCCGATGAATGGAACAGTGCACCTTTTGCATAGAGTTTGTTGGTCGGGTGGTATTCGGTCGTGTGCACCCATGCTTTTATTCCGACCGTTTGGTTCTGGAGGGATCGATGTGAAGCCATGTTCTGTGTTGCCATCAGATGACATTCTGGTCCATGGTGAAATCAGAGGCGGGGAATATCATGAAGGCCGGATTGGAGGACTAGCAATGGAGGTTCGAGTCTCTGTATTGTTGAGAGGCTTGCTTGGTGTTGTGAGTTTCGCAACAGCAATATGCAAGTGGGGGAGGCATCACAGGTGAAATTAAGAGTCTTCCTTTCAAGGTGAAAATCCAAGGTCTAGCCTTAACTGGTTGTGTCTGGAAATTGCTTTGTTGAAGGCATTGTTCTGAGAGCGGGGACTATCTTCAACGTTAAAACCTAAGATATTTTGATCGGGCGAAGACGACGCTTGTGCACTGTTTCTTTCTTGGAGGCGTCGCTTTTTGGAGAGTCTAGAATTCAGGTGTTGTTATGGTGGTGGATGTATTGTTGCTGCTAGGGCTGGAGCACCGTAGAAAAACTTTTTGTTTCTTAGTTTTTATTTTTTGGATGGGTGCTGTTGAAAATATAAGCAAATTATTGATGAATCATGACTACATAACACGACACATGAACTAATCATGCAGATCAATAGTGTAGATGAATAGATGGCATCTAACAAGATAAACCTATCGCATCTACAACAATCAGTAGTGCTAGAAACTCTAGCAAGATCTAAAGCGAGGAGGACAGAAACGCATACCGTCCAGCGTTGGCCGCAGCAGCGGCAGCGACGTTGGCGGCAGTAGCGGGATCCTGTTTGCCGCCCATGTTGAGGTTGCCGAAGAGGTTGTCGATGTCGATGTAGAAACTTTAGTCCCACCCCTTGTCATTCCCACATGGGCCAATAGAATTTCATAATTTGTATTGGAACATGGGCTAAGGCCCAAGGCCAAATTCCAGCAGTCCCCCACAAAGTCTCATTGGCACATCTAATACCATTAGTACAGAACATTTTTTCATATACCGGTGCACGGTGGAGACTGTTAAGTTGAACTTCCACTAAGAACTTCATATTACACTAGTTTGCAGCTTGAATAGTGGACTACGCCTTGAACTACAAGTTTTCTGCGAACTAGCTTCACACAAAGCCTAGACCGATACAGGGCTGTCGCGGGGCTTCCTCGCAGTGTGGAGATTATACTTCATACTCCAGGGCCTTTCATGAGTTTATTAGAGAGGATCCAACTCTCATAGATTGCGACGTTTAACAATCGGACTCATATAGGTGTGTTCTTCAGAAGATGTTCTGCAGGACAACATCTTTGCTTGCATAAGCCACTTAGAACACATTAAGGTAAATATCAACCTGCCATGCAGATCAGGAGAGTATTGCATTTTCACGCAGAGGGTAAATTTAGTATAGGGATACTCTCCTCCCAGCTGACTAACAGCTTGTCTCCCAGCTCTAATTCATGGGATCTCCGATCACATAGAGTGGGTTACCACTGTAGGCAACTCATAGTGTGGGTCTCAAGCCCATCTCCCTCGATGCATTCTGTATCACATTTCATGATAGACCCTTTGTGAAAGGATCTACCAAGTTTCTAGAGGTTTGGATATAATCCAACGCAATAACTCCGGAGTTTCTGATTTTCCTGATAGATTTCAATCTCCTCTTCACATGCCTTGATGACTTCATATTATCCTTAGAACTGTTTGCTTTGATGATCACAGTTTGATTATCCCAGTTCATAAGAATAGCGGGTATTGGTTTCTCAACCACAGGTAAGTCCATCAAGAGCTCACAAAGCCACTCTGCTTCAATAGTAGCAGTGTCGATCTAGTACTGTGAGTTCTCCTTCCATTGTTGACCTCGCTAAGATGGTTTGCTTTCAAGACTTCCAAGAAACAGTGCCACCACTGTAAACAAATAACCAGTCATGGCCTTAGTCTCATCAGCATCAGAAATCCAGTTGGAATCACTATGACCCTCAAGTACCCTCGGATACCCAGTATAGTGAATACTATAGCTCGTTGTGCCTTTCAAATAGCGCAACAGTCTCTCAAGAGCATGCCAATGAACATCTTCAGGTCTTGATACAAATTGAGCCAATTTTCTTACAACAAAAGAGATGTCAGGCCTCGTGAGGGTAGCTAAATACATAAGCGAGCCAAGAATATCTCAACTGATCTCTAGCAGCTCTTTTGTTCTTTCGAATTAGCACACTAGGATCATAAGGCGTTGGAGAAGACTTGCAGTATCTATACCCGAAGCGACTCAATATATTTTTCACATAGTGGGATTGAAGCAATGTAATCCCACCATCGTCATCCTTAAGAAGCTTGATGTTTAAGATTACATCAGCTACTCCTAAGTCCTTCATCTCAAAGTAACGAGATAGGAAATCTTTGACCTCCTTAATGACAATAAGGTTGGTCCCAAATATCCATATGCCATCAACATAGTGACAAAGGATAACTCCCTCGCCCCCACCATGGCGATAGTATACACACTTGTTAGCTTTGTTTAAAACAAAGCCTTCAGCGGTGAAGGTTCTTTCGAACTTCTCATGCCTCTGCTTAGGTGCTTGCTTAAGACCATACAAAGACTTCAACAACTTACACACCTCTCCTTCTTGATCATCTGCTACAAATTCATTAGGCTGCTCCATATAAATTTCCTCATCGAGCTCTCCATTTAGGAAAGTTGTCTTAACGTCCATTTGATGAACGAGAAGACCATGGCAGCCAAGGAAAGTAGTACTCGAATAGTGGTCAGTCGAGCTACATGTGAGTATGTATCAAAGAAGTCTTCTCCTTCTTTTGAGTGTAACCCTTGGCCACAAGTCGTGCCTTGTACTGTTTAATAGTACCATCGGGTCTAAGATTTTTCTTGAACACCCACTTGCATCCTACAGTTTGTACCCATAAGAACGATCAGTAACCTCCCAATTTCCATTACCTAAGATGGAGTCCATCTCGCTATGGACAACTTCTTTCAAGTAGTCAGCATCCTAAGATGCATAGGCTTCTAAGATAGAAGTGGGAGTATCATCCACGAAGTACACAATGAAATCATGACCAAAGGACTTTGCAGTCCTCTATTGCTTGATCCTTTTGGGAGCTTCATTGTTGTCCTCCACAGGATTATTATAGTATTCTATCGCAATGGTAGGTTCAGAAATTATAATTAACTCTTGACTGGATGAACTAGGCATCTCCTAATTTGATGAGCTAGACGTGTCTTTCATAGGAAAGATGTCCTCAAAGAAAGTCGCATCATTCGACTCCATAATTGTACCAACATGCATGTCGGATACCTCAGATTTCACTATAAAAAATCTATAACCAATGCTATGAAATACATATCCTAGAAAAACACAATCCACGGTTTTTGGTCCAAGCTTGCGCTTCTTGGGTATTGATGCGTGCAGTTAACACACGTCCGTTGGGAACCCCAAGAGGAAGGTGTGATGCGTACAGTAGCAGGTTTTCCCTCAGTAAGAAACCAAGGTTATCGAACCAGTAGGAGTCAAGGAACACGTGAAGGTTGTTGGTGACGGAGTGTAGTGCGGCGCAACACCAGGGATTCCGGCGCCAACGTGGAACCTGCACAACACAATCAAAGTACTTTGCCCCAACGTAACAGTGAGGTTGTCAATCTCACCGGCTTGCTGAAAACAAAGGATTAACCGTATAGTGTGGAAGATGATGTTTGTTTGCGAAGAAAAGTAAAGAACAAGTATTGCAGTAGATTGTATTTCAGATGTAAAGAATGGACCGGGGTCACAGTTCACTAGTGGTGTCTCTCCCATAAGATAAATAGCATGTTGGGTGAACAAATTACAGTTGGGCAATTGACAAATAGAGAGGGCATAACAATGCACATACATGTCACGACGACTACTATGAGATTTAATCAGGGCATTATGACAAAGTACATAGACCGCTATCCAGCATGCATCTATGCCTAAAAAGTCCACTTTCAGGTTATCATCCGAACCCCTTCCGGTATTAAGTTGCAAACAACGGACAATTGCATTAAGTATGGTGCGTAATGTAATCAACACAAATATCCTTAGACAAAGCATTGATGTTTTATCCCTAGTGGCAACAACACATCCACAACCTTAGAACTTTTCGTCACTCGTCCCGGATTCAATGGAGGCATGAACCCACTATCGAGCATAAATACTCCCTCTTGGAGTTACAAGCATCAACTTGGCCGAGCCTCTACTAGCAACGGAGAGCATGCAAGAACATAAACAACATATATGATAGATTGATAATCAACTTGACATAGTATTCCATATTCATCGGATCCCAACAAACACAACATGTAGCATTACAAATAGATGATCTTGATCATGATAGGCAGCTCACAAGATCTAACATGATAGCACAATGAGGAGAAGACAACCATCTAGCTACTGCTATGGACCCATAGTCCAGGGGTGAACTACTCACACATCAATCCGGAGGCGATCATGGCGATGAAGAGTCCCCGGGAGATGATTCCCCTCTCCGGCAGGGTGCCGGAGGCGATCTCCTGAATCCCCCGAGATGGGATTTTCCGTATCGTGGCTCTCGGTACAGGGGGTTTCGCGACGAAGACTTTAAGTAGGCGGAAGGGTAGGGTTGGAGGCGGCGCGAGGGGCCCACACCATAGGGCGGCGCGGGCCCCCCTCTGGTCGCGCGGCCCTATGGTCTGGCCACCTCGTGGCTACACTTCGTATCCCCTTCGGTCTTCTGGAAGCTTCGTGGAAATATAAGACCCTGGGCGTTGATTTCGTCCAATTCCGAGAATATTTCCTTTGTAGGATTTCTGAAACCAAAAACAACAGAAAACAGACAATCGGCTCTTCGGCATCTCGTCAATATGTTAGTGCCGGAAAATGCATAATAATGACATAAAGTGTGTATAAAACATGTGAGTATCATCATAAAAGTAGCATGGAACATAAGAAATTATGGATACGTTTGAGACGTATCAAGCATCCCCAAGCTTAGTTCCTACTCGCCCTCGAGTAGGTAAACGATAACAAGGATAATTTCTGAAGTGACATGCTATCATAATCTTGATCAATACTATTGTAAAGCATATGAGATGAATGCAGCGATTCGAAGCAATGGTAAAGACAATGGTTAAACAAGCCGAACCATATAGCAAAGACTTTTCATGAATAATACTTTCAAGACAAGCATCAATAAGACTTGCATAAGAGTTAACTCATAAAGCAATAAATTCTTAGTAGAAAGCTTTGAAGCAACACAAAGGAAGATATGAGTTTCAGCGGTTGCTTTCAACTTCAACATGTGTATCTCATGGATAGTTGTCAACATAAAGCAATATAACAAGTGCAATAGGTAAACATGTAAGAATCAATGCACATGGTTGACACAAGTGTTTGCTTCTAAGATAGAAAGAAGTAGGTAAACCGACTCAACATAAAGTAAAAGAATGGCCCTTCGCAGAGGGAAGCATGGATTACTATTTTTGTGCTAGAGCTTTTATTTTGAAAATATAGAATCAATTTTGTCAACGGTAGTAATAATTCGTATGTGTTATGTATAAGACATCCTATAAGTTGCCAGCCTCATGCATAGAATACTAATAGTGCTCGCACCTTGTCCTAATTAGCTTGGATTAACACGGATTATCATTGCATAACATATGTTTCAACCAAGTGTCACAAAGGGGTACCTCTATGCCGCCTGTACGAGAGGTCTAAGGAGAAAGTTCGCATTGGATTTCTCGCTTTTGATTATTCTCAACTTAGACATCCATACCGGGACAACATAGACAACGAGATAATGGACTCCTCTTTTAATGCTTAAGCATTCAACAACGAGATAATATTCTCATAAGAGATTGAGGATTTGTTTCCAAACTGAAACTTCCACCATGATTCATGGCTTTAGTTAGCGGCCCAATGTTCTTCTCTAACAATATGCATACTCAAACCATTTGATCATGAAAATCGCCCTTACTTCAGACAAGACGAACATGCATAGCAACTCACATCATATTCAACAAAGGTGTAAAAGTTGATGATGTCCCCAGAAACATGGTTACCGCTCAACAAGAAACTTATAAGAAATAAGATACATAGCTACATATTCTTCACCACAATAGTTTTTAAGGCTATTTTCCCATGAGCTATATATTGCAAAGACAAAGAATAGAATTTTAAAGGTAGCACTCAAGTAATGTACTTTGGAATGGCAGAGAAATACCATGTAGTAGGTAGGTATGGTGGACATAAATGGTATAGTTTTTGGCTCAAGGATTTGGATGCACGAGAAGTAATCCCTCTCAATACAAGGCTTAGGCTAGCAAGGTTGTTTGAAGCAAACTCAAGTATAAACCGGTATAGAAAAACTTACATAAGAACACATTGCAAGCATTATAAGACTCTACACTGTCTTCCTTGTTGTTCAAACACCTTAACCAGAAAATATCTAGACTCAGAGAGACCAATCATGCAAACCAAATTTTAACAAGCTCTATGTAGTTCTTGTTGGAGATATGCCCAAGAGGCAATAATAAAAGTGGTTATTATATATCTTTATGTTTATGATAAATGTTTATATACCATGCTATAATTGTATTAACCGAAACATTGATACATGTGTGTTATGTAAACAACAATGAGTCCCTAGTAAAGCCTCTTAACTAGCTTGTTGATTAATAGATGATTAGTTTCATAATCATGAACATTGGATGTTATTAATAACAAGGTTATATCATTATGTGAATGATGTAATGGACACACCCAATTAAGCGTAGCATAAGATTACGTCATTAAGTTATTTGCTATAAGCTTTCGATACATAGTTACCTAGTCCTTATGACCATGAGATCATGTAAATCACTTATACCGGAAAGGTACTTTGATTACATCAAATGCCACTGCGTAAATGGGTGGTTATAAAGGTGGTATTAAGTATCCGGAAAGTATGAGTTGAGGCATATGGATCAACGAGTGGGATTTGTCCATCCCGATGACGGATAGATATACTCTGGGCCCTCTCGGTGGAATGTCGTCTAAATAGCTTGCAAGCATATGAATAGTTCATAAGAGACCACATACCACGGTACGAGTAAAGAGTACTTGTCATGAGACGAGGTTGAACGAGGTATAGAGATACCGATGATCAAACCTCGGACAAGTAAAATATCGCGTGACAAAGGGAATTGGTATCGTATGTGAATGGTTCATTCGATCGGTAAAGTCATCGTTGAATATGTGGGAGCCATTATGGATCTCCGGATCCCGCTATTGGTTATTGGTCGGAGAGAGATCTCGACCATGTCTACATAGTTCGCGAACCGTAGGGTGACACACTTAAGGTTTGATGTCGTTTAAGTAGATATGGAATAAGGAATGGAGTTCGAAGTTTTGTTCGGAGTCTCGGATGGGATCCGGGACATCACGAGGAGTTCCGGAATGGTCCGGAGAATAAGATTCATATATAGGAAGTCACTTTCCAAGTTTGGAAATGATCCGGTGAATTTATGGAAGGTGGTTTCTAGAATTATCCGGAATAAATCACTATGGAAGGAGGAGTCCCGGAAGGAATCCACAAACCCTAACCAGCAAACCAAGTGGGAGGGTGGAGTCCATGGTGGACTCCACCTCCTTGGCCGGCCAAGTAAAGGGGGAAGGGGAGAGTCCCTGTCCCTCTAGGTTTCGTCCATAAGGCAGTTTTTCTGTTGGGGTCTTATTCGAAGACTTTGGGCAAACCCTTGGGGTTCCACCTATATAATGAGGAGGAGAGGGAGGGGGCTGCCCATGGCTTGGCTGCACCACCCCTGCCCCCTTGAGGCCGGCGCCCATAGCACCCCCTCTCCCCAAACCCTAGCACCCCTCCTCCACTACTTCTCCCGCATATGCTTAGCGAAGCTCCGCCGGAGATCTCCATCGACACCGCCACCACGCCGTCGTGCTGCCGGGATTCCGAGGAGGATCTACTACTTCCGCTGCCCGCTGGAACGGGGAGAAGGACGTCGTCATCAACACCGAACGTGTGACCGAGTACGGAGGTGCTGCCCGATTGTGGCACCGTCAAGATCTTCTACGCGCTTTTGAAAGCGGCAAGTGATCGTCTACCGCAACAACGAGAGCCTCCTCTTGTAGGCTTTGGAAATCTTCAAGGGTTAGTCTCGTTCATCCCCTCGTTGCTCCCATCTTCTAGATTGCATCTTGGCTTGGATTGCGTTCTCGCGGTAGGAATTTTTTTGTTTTCTATGCTACGAATCCCTACAGTGGTATCAGAGCCGTGTCTATGCATAGATGGTTGCACGAGTAGAACACAATTGTTTTGTGGGCGTTGATGCTTATGTTGTCTTTAGTTCGAGTACTTTGCATCTTTGTGGCATGGTGGGATGAAGCGGCTCGGGCTAACTTTACATGACCGCGTTCATGAGATTTGCTTCACGCTCGACATGCAACTTGTATTGCATAAGTGGCTTTGCGGGTGTCTGTCTCTCCTACTATAGTGAAGATTCAATTTACTTTTCTATTGACAACACTAGTATCACCGTTGTGGTTCATGTTCGTAGGTAGATTAGATCTCACTCGAAAACCCTAAACCACGTAAAATATGCAAACCAAATTAGAGACGTCTAACTTGTTTTTGCAGGGTTTGGTGATGTGATATGGCCATAATGTGATGATGAATATGTATGAGATGATCATTATTGTATTGTGGCAACCGGCAGGAGCCTTATGGTTGTCTTTAAATTTCATGTTGAGTAGTATTTCAAAGTAGTTGTAATAGTTGCTACATGAGGTGAACAACCATGAAGACGGCGCCATGGACCTTGACGCTACGCCGACGATGATGGAGATCATGCCCGTTGATGATGGAGATCATGTCCGTGCTTTGGAGATGAAGATCAAAGGCGCAAAGACTAAAGGGCCATATCATATCACATATGAATTATATGTGATGTTAATCCTTTATGCATCTTATTTTGCTTAGAACGTGACGGTAGCATTATAAGATGATCCCTCACATTAATATCAAGATAATAAAGTGTTCTCCCCTCGTATGCACCGTTGATATAGTTCGTCGTTTCAAAGCATCTCGTGATGATCGGATGTGATAGACTCAACGTTCACATACAACGGGTGTAAGCCATGTTGCACACGCGGAATACTTGGGTTTGCTTGACGAGCCTAGCATGTACAGACATGGCCTCGGGACAACGGAAACCGAAAGGTTGAACACGAGTCATATGGATGATATGATCAACATGTTGATGTTCACCATTGAAGCTACATCATCTCACGTGATGGTCGGTTTTGGTGTAGTGGATGTGGATCGTGTACCACTTAACAACTATGAGGGATGTTGTATTAAGTGGGAGTTTATTAGTAATTAGATTAAAACATGAACTAATTATCATAAACATAGTCTGAGTACTATTTTGAATTAATTTGTAGTATTGGCATCCGTTTTTCTACCAAGCGCTAGTCTTGTAATTGAGATAGAAATACTGTTAAAATCTGACAAGAAACTTTACGGACTGGTACCGTATTGTTAAAGAATCAAGAAATGATTAAGTCCTATTGCAAACTTTTAGTAAACCTCACATTGTTGATTCAAAGAGCTATGGTTTCAGTTAGTACCTAAAGTCATCTTGTCTCCGTGAAACTTGAAGTTCAAATCTGTTTGAAAAGTAAGGAGCTGAAAATTTTAGTTTTCAGAAATAATCAAAGGTATGAGATATATGTGATATCTAAGACCTTATTGCAAGATGATAGAATATAATTTGGTGAGACTACATAAACTCATAAGTTTTATGGGAATGTACGAAGATTGAAGACGCAAGGCGTCCCAATCCTCCAACTATTGGGGCACTAACGATATTCGCATATCCATGAAGTGATCGTCCTTAGTATGCACCGTTTCTAAAGACTCGTAGTTTCGAATACTGAGGTATAGATTCTACGTGTACATACAACGGGTGCAAGCCAGATTTGCACATGCGAATACTGAGGTTAAACTTTACGAGCCTAGCATGTACATACATGGTCTCGGAAAGTCGTCATGAATTGATGGATAAAATTATGAGTGAAATTGTTCATCATATTACAAAGTTACTAATAATGAAATCTGGAACACTTGTCATATGATGATCAACTTAAAAGTAAGAACCTCAAGATTATTGGTATTTGACCAACAAACTTAGAAGTTATTGAAGGTGAAATGTTTTCTGAATAATGAGGAAAGCTAAAAGAGAAACTACAAAAGATATTTTGGCAGAAAGAAAAGAAAAGACTAGAAAGTCTAGCTCAGGTGTATATAAATGATATACATGTTATGGTTGTATTCCTAGTTTGGTCACACAATGAAATTCTTGGGTATTAGTACCATATTGGTTGGTATGAAGTGTCATACAAAACAACGCAATACAAGAATACAATGGCCTAAGTGACTGACAAGGAATATGATAGAAATGCACGTCTAGAACAAAAATAAAGTGTTATTATGTTCGTCGTTGGCATTCTGTCTAGCCCTTAGAATTTATAATAAAGAACTTAATAATTGTTATTTTGCTCTGGTCAAATGAAAACAATGAGTTGTTCAAATTATGACATTACTCCATGTACGATGGATAAGTTATTATAAATCTTAATGGTGAAAACACACATACATAAACACTGACGCTAAAATGCCATAAGGCAAATAATTTGAATTCCACTTATTTGTGGAACCGCCATTTAGGTCATGTTAGAGAGGAACGCATGAAGGAACTCCATGCAAATGGATTTTTGGAGTCATTTGATTTTTGAATCGTTTGGCGCTTGCAAATCTTTTCTAAAGAGAATGACTAAAATACTGTTCATAGGCCAAGAGTTGAACGGGAAACTAACTTAGTGAAAACATATATGATGATGTATGTGGTTCACTCGGGCATAGTTGTGTGCGGGAGATTCTTCTACTTCATGAAAACTTCCAACAATGAATTGAGTATATATATGTGGATATATTCGATAAGGAAGAAGTTTGAAACATTTGAATGGATTCAAATAAATTTCAGCATGAAGTGGAAATCATCGTAATAGAAAAGTCAAATATCTATGATTGGATCATAGTGGAAATATTTGAATTACGAGTTTTAGCGAACATCTAAGAGAGTTATGAAGTTGTTCTACAACTCACGTTTCTTGGAGTATCATAGTGATGATGGAGTATCCGAGAGATGTATCCAAATCTTGTTGGATCAATGATGAGATAAAATATTGATGCCATTATATTTTTGTGGATTATGCTTTAGAGACTACCGCTTTTACACTGAATAGAGCATCATCATGATCCGTTGAAATGACACCATACGAGTTATGGCATGGGTATGAACCCTAATAGTCCTTTCTTAATTTTTGGAATGCATAGCATAAAGTAAATAAGTTTACAACCAAAATCGGATGAATGTCTTTGTTGGTTATCCCACAGAATTGATTGGAAATTCTTTCCACTATGGAAACAAAGACAAAAGTGTTTGTCGATGTTTCTTACTTATTTCCAAGAAATTGTTTTTAGCGAAGTATTTGAGTGGGAGGACAATAGAACTTGATAAGGTTTATGAACCTGAGCATAATGATCAGAGTAGCGCAGCATCGGAATTGGTTCCGGAAGCGGCCACGACGATCATGGCTCCCATGTCTACAAAATGTTATAGTCATGGAGATCGAAGTACTTATTGAACCTTGTAGGTACGGTTTACTTTGTGATCAAATAAATGATTTGTGAACAAAGGATTGTTTTTGAACAATGATAAACCAACTACATACAAAGAAGTTATGATGGGCCCTGACTCCGTTAAAATGGCTATACGCCATGAAATCCAAGATAAATGAATACTTTTTGAAAGTAAATGGATCTATAAAATTGATGGACTTGGATGGAATGTCCTTGAATAAGCTCGACTTGTCGAAAAGTTGTTTACGACAAAGTTCAAAGAGTTGACTACGATAAGATTAGATCTTCCGTAGCAATGATTATAGTCTATGTGGATTATTCTAGTAATCGCTACATATTTCTTTCATGAGATATGATAGTAGGATGGCAAAATACATTACTTAACAGAAGTGTGTATTAAAGGTGTATACAAGATACAACCAATTGTTTTGCTAGTCCGTGGAATACTAGATAGGTATACGAACTTCAATTGAATGAAGTAAGTATCGCGGAGTTGGAATCTTCACCGGATGAAATAGTCAAAGAGTTTTTGATTTCATCAGAAACGATGAAGATGCTTGCATTTGCAAGAAATTAAGTGGGAGCGCTAAGACATATTTGTAATACTTTATGTAGATGACATATCATTGATTATAAATAATGTAATTATATAATTGATTAAAAAGGTTTCATTGAGAATTAAACTTCAATGAAAGGATATGAACTGAAACATATTTAGTGTCAAGATCTATGAAGATGGATTGAAACACATAAAAGTTTAAGTTAAAAGGTACATAGAATGAATATTGAAGTAGTTCAATATAAAGAAGGTGTTCTTTTCATGTGAAGGTTTTATAAGACTTGAGTGTATCTGACACTCAATGAGTAAAAACACATGAGTGATTTTAGATCACGAATAATATGTACAATATCAGATGTCCTATGCTCTAAATGGTTAGGAGCATATACCAGAATGATTCATGTGATGATCATTGGATAAACAGTAAGAATATCCCTGAGTGCTTTAGAAGAACCAAGGATATATAGTTTTGTATGAATAATGGCAAACAAATCGCTGTAAGGTGTTGCACCGATATTAGTTTGGTCACATATAAAAATAAAATTTCAATCTCAAATTAGGCTAAGTGTTGTTTAAAAGGTAGCACAATGAGCTAGAAGTTGTCTATGCTAGATTTAGATGAGTTCTAAATGTTGTGACGGATTCTACAAACGAAGGCAGAATATGTCGTTGTTTTGACAATGACTGGAGATGTTAAGTCAAGAGATTCTTTTAGAACTTGGTGTAGTTCCGATAGTGTCAGAACTTTGAAGCTATATTGTGTATGACAATATTAGTGACATATTTCAGACCGCGGAATTAAGGTTCCACCAGAAGACCAAACATATTTAATGCCGACTCATTTGGAAAATGAGTGATGCGTGAAGACGCAAATGAATTGCAAAATACATACGTTTCTGAGTGTGTCAGAATCGTTGACTAAAGCTATCCCTAGGGCAAAGTATGACCAACACCAGAATGCCATGGGTGTTAGGTACATTACAATGTAATCTAGATTATTGACTCTAGTGCAAGTGGGAGACTGTTGGAGATATGCCCAAGAGGCAATAATAAAAGTGGTTATTATATATCTTTATGTTTATGATAAATGTTTATATACCATGCTATAATTGTATTAACCGAAACATTGATACATGTGTGTTATGTAAACAACAATGAGTCCCTAGTAAAGCCTCTTAACTAGCTTGTTGATTAATAGATGATTAGTTTCATAATCATGAACATTGGATGTTATTAATAACAAGGTTATATCATTATGTGAATGATGTAATGGACACACCCAATTAAGCGTAGCATAAGATTACGTCATTAAGTTATTTGCTATAAGCTTTCGATACATAGTTACCTAGTCCTTATGACCATGAGATCATGTAAATCACTTATACCGGAAAGGTACTTTGATTACATCAAACGCCACTGCGTAAATGGGTGGTTATAAAGGTGGGATTAAGTATCCGGAAAGTATGAGTTGAGGCATATGGATCAACAGTGGGATTTGTCCATCCCGATGACGGATGGGCCCTCTCGGTGGAATGTCGTCTAAATAGCTTGCAAGCATATGAATAGTTCATAAGAGACCACATACCACGGTACGAGTAAAGAGTACTTGTCATGAGACGAGGTTGAACGAGGTATAGAGATACCGATGATCAAACCTCGGACAAGTAAAATATCGCGTGACAAAGGGAATTGGTATCGTATGTGAATGGTTCATTCGATCAGTAAAGTCATCGTTGAATATGTGGGAGCCATTATGGATCTCCAGATCCCGCTATTGGTTATTGGTCGGAGAGAGATCTCGACCATGTCTACATAGTTCGCGAACCGTAGGGTGACACACTTAAGGTTTGATGTCGTTTAAGTAGATATGGAATAAGGAATGGAGTTCGAAGTTTTGTTCGGAGTCTCGGATGGGATCCAGGACATCACGAGGAGTTCCGGAATGGTCCGGAGAATAAGATTCATATATAGGAAGTCACTTTCCAAGTTTGGAAATGATCCGGTGAATTTATGGAAGGTGGTTTCTAGAATTATCCGGAATAAATCACTATGGAAGGAGGAGTCCCGGAAGGAATCCACAAACCCTAACCAGCAAACCAAGTGGGAGGGTGGAGTCCATGGTGGACTCCACCTCCTTGGCCGGCCAAGTAAAGGGGGAAGGGGAGAGTCCCCGTCCCTCTAGGTTTCGTCCATAAGGCAGCTTTTTCGTTGGGGTCTTATTCGAAGACTTTGGGCAAACCCTTGGGGTTCCACCTATATAATGAGGAGGAGAGGGAGGGGGCTGCCCTTGGCTTGGCCGCACCACCCCTGCCCCCTTGAGGCCGGCGCCCATAGCACCCCCTCTCCCCAAACCCTAGCACCCCTCCTCCACTACTTCTCCCGCATATGCTTAGCGAAACTCCGCCGGAGATCTCCATCGACACCACCACCACGCCGTCGTGCTGCCGGGATTCCGAGGAGGATCTACTACTTCCGCTGCCCGCTGGAACGGGGAGAAGGACGTCGTCATCAACACCGAACGTGTGACCGAGTACGGAGGTGCTGCCCGATTGTGGCACCGTCAAGATCTTCTACGCGCTTTTGAAAGCGGCAAGTGATCGTCTGCCGCAGCAACGAGAGCCTCCTCTTGTAGGCTTTGGAAATCTTCAAGGGTTAGTCTCGTTCATCCCCTCGTTGCTCCCATCTTCTAGATTGCATCTTGGCTTGGATTGCGTTCTCGCGGTAGGAATTTTTTTGTTTTCTATGCTATGAATCCCTACAGTTCTTCATTAATAGGTGCAAAATACATGATGAAAGAGCTTAAACATGGTCTATATGAGCACAACAATTGCCAAGTATCAAATTATTCAATACATTATACCAATTACCACATGAAGCATTTTCCGTTTCCAACCATATAACAATGAACGAAGCAGTTTTCAACCTTCGCCATGAATATTAAAAGTAGACTAAGAACACATGTGTTCATATGCAACAGCGGAGCGTGTCTCTCTCCCATACAAAGAATGCTAGGATCCGATTTTATTCAAACAAAAACAAAAACAAAAGCAAACATACGCTCCAAGTAAAGCACATAAGATGTGATTGAATAAAAATATAGTTTCACTAGAGGTGACCTGATAAGTTGTCGATGAAGAAGGGGATGCCTTGGGCATCCCCAAGCTTAGATGCTTGAGTCTTCTTGAAATATGCAGGGATGAACCACGGGGGCATCCCCAAGCTTAGACTTTTCACTCTTCTTGATCATATTGTATCATCCTCCTCTCTTGACCCTTGAAAACTTCCTCCACGCCAAACTCAAAACAAACTCATTAGAGGGTTAGTGCATAATTAAAAATTCATATATTCATAGCTGACATAATCATTCTTAACACTTCTGGACATTGCACAAAGCTACTGAAAGTTAATGGAACAAAAAAATCCATCAAACATTGCAAAACAGGTAATGCGAAATAAAAGGCAGAATCTGTCAAAACAGAACAGTCCGTAAAGATGAATTTTTCTGGGGCACTTAACTTGCTCAGATGAAAAAGCTCAAATTG
The DNA here is from genome assembly GCF_022539505.1 of Lolium rigidum. Classification (NCBI taxonomy): domain Eukaryota; kingdom Viridiplantae; phylum Streptophyta; class Magnoliopsida; order Poales; family Poaceae; genus Lolium; species Lolium rigidum. The sequence continues at coordinate 23,340,425 of NC_061513.1, forward strand.
AATGAAAGTTGCGTACATATCTGAGGATCACGCACGTAAATTGGCAGAATTTTCTGAGTTACCTACAGACGGGACTACTCAATTTCGTGACAGTAAGAAATCTGTTTCTGCGCAGTAATCCAAATCTAGTATCAACATTACTATCAAAGACTTTACTTGGCACAACAATGCAATAAAATAAAGATAAGGAGAGGTTGCTACAGTAGTAACAACTTCCAAGACTCAAATATAAAACAAAAGTGCAGGAGTAAAATAATGGGTTGTCTCCCATAAGCGCTTTTCTTTAACGCCTTTCAGCTAGGCGCAAAAAGTGTGAATCAAGTATTATCAAGAGATGTAGCATCAACATCATAATCTATTATATACTAAAAGCAAAATAAGGGTATGAAATAGAGACACTACGTTAATCCACATCATCAGAATTATTTAAACTGTTAGATCTGTAATTTGATGGTCATGATTAAAAGAGTTTACGTAACATGTACGGTCTTTTTTTTTTTTGAACATACACTGTATGTAATATTAGACACGTACGTGCAACAGTTTGTGAGAAAGAAAATTAAAAGGAGGCAGGAAAGATTACGTACCTGTTTAGTTGTGTTAGTCTTTACATGTGGGAGGAGTCTACCGGTTGCACTATTCCATGTTTTAAAATCTTTACCTACTAATAAAGGAAGTAAGGTTTCTCCCCAAATTTTTCGTCCGTAGCAAGTTTTCCCTCAGTAAGAAACTAAGGTTATCGAACCGGTAGAAGTCAAGGAATACGTGAAGGTTGTTGGTGACAGAGTGTAGTGCGGCGCAACACCAGGGATTCCGGCGCCAACGTGGAACCTGCACAACACAATCAAAGTACTTTGCCCCAACGTAACAGTGAGGTTGTCAATCTCACCGGCTTGCTGAAGACAAAGTATTAACCGTATAGTGTGAAAGATGATGTTTGTTTGCGAAGAACAGTAAAGAACAAGTATTGCAGTAGATTGTATTTCAGATGTAAAGAATGGACCGGGGTCCACAGTTCACTAGTGGTGTCTCTCCCATAAGATAAATAGCATGTTGGGTGAACAAATTACAGTTGGGCAATTGACAAATAGAGAGGGCATAACAATGCACATACATGTCACGACGACTACTATGAGATTTAATCATGGCATTACGACAAAGTACATAGACCGCTATCCAGCATGCATCTATGCCTAAAAAGTCCACTTTCAGGTTATCATCCGAACCCCTTCCAGTATTAAGTTGCAAACAACAGACAATTGCATTAAGTATGGTGCGTAATGTAATCAACACAAATATCCTTAGACAAAGCATTGATGTTTTATCCCTAGTGGCAACAAGCACATCCACAACCTTAGAACTTTCCGTCACTGTCCCGCATTCAATGGAGGCATGAACCCACTATCGAGCATAAATACTCCCTCTTGGAGTTACAAGTATCAACTTGGCCAGAGCCTCTACTAGCAACGGAGAGCATGCAAGAACATAAACAACATATATGATAGATTGATAATCAACTTGACATAGTATTCCATATTCATCGGATCCCAACAAACACAACATGTAGCATTACAAATAGATGATCTTGATCATGATAGGCAGCTCACAAGATCTAACATGATAGCACAATGAGGAGAAGACAACCATCTAGCTACTGCTATGGACCCATAGTCCAGGGGTGAACTACTCACACATCAATCCGGAGGCGATCATGGCGATGAAGAGTCCTCCGGGAGATGATTCCCCTCTTCGGCAGGGTGCCGGAGGCGATCTCCTGAATCCCCCAAGATGGGATTGGCGGCGGCTGCGTCTCTCGAAGGTTTTCCGTATCGTGGCTCTCGGTACAGGGGGTTTCGCGACGAAGACTTTAAGTAGGCGGAAGGGTAGGGTTGGAGGCGGCGCAAGGGGCCCACACCATAGGGCGGCGCGGGCCCCCCTCTGGCCGCGCGGCCCTATGGTCTGGCCACCTCGTGGCCCCACTTCGTATCCCCTTCGGTCTTCTGGAAGCTTCGTGGAAATATAAGACCCTGGGCGTTGATTTCGTCCAATTCCGAGAATATTTCTTTGTAGGATTTCTGAAACCAAAAACAGCAGAAAACAACAACTGGCTCTTCGGCATCTCGTCAATAGGTTAGTGCCGGAAAATGCATAATAATGACATAAAGTGTGTATAAGACATGTGAGTATCATCATAAAAGTAGCATGGAACATAAGAAATTATGGATACGTTTGAGACGTATCAGGTATTAGCACATTCACTTTCGCCAAGCAACCCCAAGTACGTAAGTAGGAGAGTTTCAGCCTTTTGCTTTCCCATTCCTCAAATGGAGTAATGGTTTTGTTCTTTGTGGGAACACGGTTTAAGACATGACATGCGGTTATTATCGCCTCCCCCCACCATATCTAGGATAAACCCGATGTATCTAACATGGCGTTAACCAAATTAGTTAGATTTTCTTTCTTTTAGCCACCTCATTAGACTGAGATGAGTAGGGAGGCGTCCTCTCATGGATAATACCACGCTCCACACAAAAAGAATCAAACTCATTGGAAAAATACTCTCCACCACGATCAGACCTAAACCGTTTAATCTTTCGATCAAGTTGGTTTTCTGCTTCAGCTTTATAGATTTTGAAGTGATTAAAAGTTTGATCTTTAGATTTCAGAAGGTACACATAACAATATCAAGCAGAGCCATCAATTAAAGTCATGAAATATCTTTTTCCACCTTTTGTCAACTCGCCATTCATATCACAAAGATCTGAATGTATGAGTTCCAGCGTTGACAAATCTCTTACCTTAGCAGTCTTGTCGCGAGGTTGATTAGCTTGCACACACACTTGACATTTGGAACTCTTGATGGTAGTAAATTTTGGAATTAAATTAATATTGGCTAGCCGCGTCATGCACCCAAAATTAATATGACAAAGTCGTGAATGCCAAATATTGGACTTACTATCATTGCAAACATGATTAATAATTTGAGTGCATATGTCTGATAAAGATAAGCGGAACAAGCCTCCGCACTCATAACCTTTTCTAACAAATTGTCCATACTTAGAAATTACAACTTTATTGGACTCAAAAACTAACTTAAAACCATCTCGACATAAAAGCGATCCGTTGACGAGATTCTTGTTGATGGAGGGAACGTGCTGCACATTCTTCAGATGGATGGTCTTTCCTGAAGTAAACTTCAGATTTACCGTACCAACACCATGAACAGAAGCACGTGAGCTGTTTCCCATCAGCACAGAGCAAGTCCTTAGGGCCTGATAAGAAGAAAACATGGAAACCTCAAAACATACATGTGTATTGGCACCTGTATCAATCCACCAATCCACCAATCCAATGGCCAGGCTCACCACAGACGTGGAAAGCCCCTTTCTTCTTATCAGTCTTCTTCTTGAAGTTGGTTGAGTGTGAGGCCTTGTTCTTGCCATCAAACGTGCCTTTGTCTTCAGACTTGTTCTTGCTCTTGAACTTCTGGGATTGGAAAGTTTTCTTCTGTACCACATTGGCACTAGAACCTCACTCAAATTCTCAAGCACGTGTGTCCTTTGCTTCACATTTTCTTCCACATGAAGAGACCCAATGAGATACAAAACGAAAAACTCTTGTCTCTTATGTTTCAGAGAAGTAACAAAGTTCCTCCATGAAGGAGGAAGCTTGGCAATAATGCCACCGGCCACAAACTTGTCTGGTAAGGTACACTTAAACTGCTCAAGTTCTTTGGCAAGTGATTGTATCTCACGAGCTTGCTCAACAACGGAGTGCTCATCAGTCATCTTGTAGTCATAGTATTGCTCCATGACATACAACTCAGTGCCAGCATCGGAGACCCCAAATTTGGCCTCGAGTGCATCCCACACATCCTTACCATGCTCAAAAGTCATGTACGGGTCAACAATGTCGTCCGCAAGAAAACTGAAGAGAGCCTTCTTAAACATGGCATGGAATTTCTTTTAAGCTTCCTCCTGAGCAGGAGAAAGATCACCCTCGGGCTTGGCAAGAAGGACGCTATCGTAGTTCAGGTTTTGAAACTAGAGAACTGCCCTCGTGCGCCACCTCTTATAGTGCGAACTGTCAAAGAGAGGCATCCTAGTAGCAACAACAATGCCACTTGAATTCGTTTGCCTATAATCAGGTTTTTGGATTGTTGAAAATATAAGTAAATTATCATATGATTTAATCTGGACTAATACTTGATAAATCATGACTACATAAACAACATATGAACTAATCATGCAGATCAATAGTGTAGATGAACTGATGGCATCTAGACAAGATAAACCTATCGCATCTACTCCAAACAACAATACTAGAAACTCTAGTAAGATCTGAAATGAGGAGGATAGAAATGCATACCGTCCAACATTGGCCGCAGCAGCAGCTGCTGCGGGCGATGTTGGCGGCAGCAGCAGGATCCTGGTTGTCGCCCATGTTGAGGTTGCCGAAGAGGTTGTCGATGTCCGGGAAGAAGTCGTCGTTCGGAAACTCATCGTCGGACGACATCGTGTTACCAGTATTCGCGCATAAGCGCTCCCCAAAAACCTGATTGCCCCTCACCTATACAGGTCTACGAGAGGCAGGGTTCCGGAGGCCTACTGTCCTGCCGCTCGGTGCATGCCGAAGGACGGGATGAGGAAGACGAAGGTTGCAGTGCAATGAACTGGAAAGAGGCGGTCGCATATGGTGGCTCGTTCATCCTAGGGTTCGCGTCCGCGCTTATATAGTGTGGTTCGGGAAGGTCGTGGAGCGCAACCCATGTTTGAGTCCACGATCTAGAAAAACCGGAACGAAACGGCTGCGTTAACGCGTCCGTTAATGACTCGTAATTAATCAAACAATTAATTTCATGAACAACAAAAAGATGAGCTCGGCTCGGCGAGATTCCCGCAACCCGTGGCGTGGCGGCCGGAGGAGGAGGCTCACTTACAAGGACTAGAACATTCCTCACCTTATATACCACTCCAACTCTCTCCCAACTAGCAATATGAGACTAAACTTTAGTCTCACCCTTGCCATTTCCACATGAGCCAAGAGGATTTCAGAATTTGTATTGGGACATGGGCTAAGACCCAAAGCCACTATTAGGATATTGAGTAGTTGGTATCTCCTTAATAATAATATATTTTTCTTTACCGAAAAAATGTTCTTTTCGTAAAAAAAAAAAGTGCCGATCGATATGTTTGTACTTGGTCTTGGCCTGGCACCAAAATGGGTGAAGCCCACCTGAGCGTGAGCACACGCAGCCCCATGTGGAGATCAAGGTGATTCAATTCTCTCATTTTCGGAGCAGCTAGCTCGCCCATCCACGACCTACCTATCCAGCCTAATGCATGCTTCACGACTGCACGTGGTGGACTTGCTCGACCACATCCTGGGTGTACGGAGAGATGCTGATATGATTTGAACTCGACCTACTTGTTGGCTAAGACACGAGGTTGATTTCAACACTGGAATGCAGCTAACTAGGTGGAGTGAAAATTTCGCCCACTTGCCCCCCCCCCCCCCCGAAAGCACAAATTCGGCCCGTAAACGTTCTTTTCTCATTCGGGCATGAACATTATGTTGGAGGGGATCGCGCTGTCGCCGAATAGCGGCATTTAGGGGAGCCAAAGCACCTTCTCTTCGCCGGCTATCAACACGCTAGCCACACCAAGGTTCCACGACGGTCGTTAGGGGACGCCCATGATGCGATTCTTGCCGCCGCCCGAGTACGTCGACAGCGATCCCCACAACGGCTTCAATCCCAACTTCTTCTTCGTGCCAGACCGGACGCCCAGCAACAAGCGCCCTCGCACCGGCATCTCGCCAGACCTCAATGTCGCGTATGATGGGACCCAGCCATGCGAAGCGGCCGTTCGTCGGATCGCCATCGTTGCAGCTGTAAACCGGCCCGCCGGGCCCAACGCCCACAACGTGTTTAGATGTATGTCCTAGGAGGCCATGGAGGAAATCATCCAGCGCGGCTCCCAAGATGTGTTCACACGGCATGAGTACTAGGCTTGCGCCGATCAGGAGCCACCGGAAGAGGAGTGGGAAGAGGAGGAGCTGTTGGTTCCCATGTCGGACATGCAGAAGAAGAAAGTACCCACTTCTGAAATTTAAATGCCAATAAATATTCATATACTAGTACTAGATTTCTCATAGAGGAAGAGAGGAATGCATATGAACTTGACACAAAAAAAGTACTTGTCCATGTTTATAATTTAACTTTATTTCATACATTTATTTTAAAATAAATCAATAAAGATAAAAGTCCCTCTTTAAAGGACATTGTCTCGGAGTCTAACTTTATTAACTTTATTTCCCAACTTCAATGAATTTCGAAAGTTTCTAGCCATTTTCCCCTCATTTAAGCGGCTTCTCACTATTTAATGAAAAGCTAGTCAAATTTGAGTTACAAGCTGAAGCAAATGCCATCTCTCAGAATTGTCTACCCACTAGTTATATATTAAAAAAATCCTGGTGCATTTTTCTCATGTACATTTTGTACTTAATAAAAAGCCATTTTTACACTAATAAAATACAAAATGAAAATTTTCTTACAAAAATATGGGAACTCTAGTTGACAAAGTTGTTTTTCATGCAAATATGATCCTAGGTGATCCGCGGGTTACACAATCCCAGATGCCCTCCGCAGTACTAGACACACCACCACAACAAGGATAGAGCGGGACGGACCTTGTTTCGATTTCAAGATGTAGCCGCCGTCTCACTGTCTCAAAAAAACTCCAAAAGTAACCTAAAAATGAATGAAAACCCTCGTGTTGGCGAGGGGCCAAGTTGTGGTGCCCGGTATGCACGTTAAAAATTGACCATACATTCGATCAACAACATATGACTTACACGCCACAAAAATAAGTTATCGGTTTCACATTCAAAATAAGTTTTCAACGGTATTTGTTTTGTAGGATATAACTCCTATTTTGTTGATTTAGTTGGTGGCCATTTTTATCTGAAAATATCATGTGGGCCTTGTAAATTCGGCGTGAGTGCCCACCGTTTCACATCTAGACACAACTGCTCGTGGCAGATAGAGTCCAACTCCAAGCACCAGACGTTGTCAATTCACCCTAGCTACTTCCTTAATTAATTCTGTCACATGCCATATGAGGAAGAACGCGATAAACCTGGCTTTCACTTGCTTCCCTGCTTTAGCCTGTACCGTCATAATAAGCCTCCTCGTATTGGACACCTTAGATTGGCAGGCACCTACTACTGCTATATTATGCATTAATACAAATACAGAAACTGGTCAGGCTAAATTTGCAAGGACATCATATTGTTACATCAAAGTTTGACAATCATCGACGTTTCACACTAAACGGTCGTCTGGTTCTCCATCAAAGTTAGCAAGTTTCCAATCTTTTTCTGTGTGTCCTTTTTTATTGACTAAGCTCAAGGTACGCTGTACAGAAATATTGTATGATCTTTTTGGTAGAAATTAAAAAGGTGCTTTCATTACGTCCTGATCTATCTGACTATCTGTATCATCGAGTTGCTGCTTACTCTAGCCGACTAGCGCGTACCCCGGATGTGATACGTGTAGGCGACTGAGTGGAGAGCGTGCGCCGTGTACTACGTACTCTCTTCCGCAAGTTGTCGCTAGAAATCTATTGCCGCTGAACGCGAGAGGTGAAGAAAAGCTGGAAGATAGATGAACCCAGGGGCCAGGGAACGTCTGTGAACAGCGACAGAGAAAACTGACGCAAACCAGATGGTCTTGGAATGGAACGGGTCACCTGACAGAGGCTGGTCAAGGAATTATCGCACGCACACCAATGCCCAGAGCGCCGGCGTGTGCGACTCGTTCGCCGGCCGGCCTATATAACGCACCCGGTCGACCAGCGCGGACGCGACAAAGCCGATCGCGTTCAACGCGTAGCTAGCTGCACCGATCCGGTTTCCATTTCTCCAGTTTCCGACGTCATGGCATCGATGCCCGCCGACGAGAAGAGCCTCCGCGCCATGGAGGACGGGAGCGGTAGTGGTGGGGGTGGTAAGAAGGTCAGCAGGTGGCCAGGGTACATCCACTTCATCTTCCTCCTCACAGTCGTCATGTGCGCGCTCGTCTACGCCCCGCGGTTCCTGGCGCCTTCTTTGACATCCGTAGCCGGCGTCGACTTCTTCAAGCCGCGGCCATCGTCGTTGGGTAGAGTGGAAGGAGGACAGGGACAAAGCGTCCACAGTGGAGGCGGCAATGCCGTCGACGAGGAGGCACTGGTTCTAGACAATCAGGTGGGCTCCCCGTGCGCGTCGATGCCCAGCCACGGCATCTGCTGCGACCGCACCGACTTCAACACAGACGTCTGCTTCATGGCCGGCGACGTGCGCACGGACGCCGCGTCCCTGTCCTTCCTGCTGTTCCCGCCGTCGCCCGGCTCGCCCAACGCCACCTTGGACGAGAAGGAGGAGCGGGTGCGTCCCTACACGCGCAAGTGGGAGCGGCACCTCATGGACAGGATCCACGAGGTGCGTCTCCGCGCGTCCACGCCGGAGGAGACAGCGTCCGAGCGGCACAGGTGCGACGTGGTCCACGACGCGCCGGCGCTGGTGATGACGGCGGGCGGGTACACGGGCAACCTGTTCCACGCCTTCAACGACGCGTTCCTGCCGGCGTGGCTCACGGTGCAGCACCTCCGCCGCCGCGTCGTGCTCGCCGTCCTCGCGTACAACCCGTGGTGGGCAGGCACGTTCCAGGAGCTCGTCTCCGGCCTCTCGGACCACCACGTGGTCGACCTCCTCCACGACAAGCGGACGCACTGTTTCCCGGGTGCAATCGTCGGGACCCGCTTCCACGGCATCCTCGCCGTCCACCCCGAGAGGACACGCGACAACCGCACCCTCGCGGACTTCCACAACTTCCTCGCTGACGCCTACAAAGACGACGCCGCCGCCGTCAAGCCGCTGGAGCGTGGCACGGCGACGAACACGTCTCCACGGCGTCCGAGGCTGGGGATCGTGTCGCGGAAGGGGACGCGGGTGATCGAGAACGAGGCGGCCGTGGCGCAGCTTGCAACTTCTGTCGGGTTCGACGTGTCGATCCTCGAGACGGCGAACGGCGCGCCGCTGTCGTCGGAGTACGCAGCCATAAGCGTGCTCGACGTGCTCTTAGGCGTGCACGGGGCCGACCTGACGAAGCTCCTGTTCCTCTGCCCCGGCCGCGCCGCGCTCCTCCAGGTGGCGCCGCTCGGCGTGCCGCCCATCGCGCGCGGTTGCTACTCGGCGGCGTGCGGCATGATGGAGGTCCACTACGAGCAGTACGATGTGGTGGCAAACGAGAGCTCGCTGCGGCGGCGGTACGCGGCGGACGACGTGGTGCTGACCGATCCGGAGAAGGCGAAGCAAAAGGGTGGGTGGGAGATCACCGCGCGCGTGTACCTCGGCGGCCAGAACGTGAGCCTGGACTTGGGCAGGTTCGGGGACACGCTGAGGAAGTTGCACTCCCGCGCCATGCGGCTGCCGGCGGCGGTGTAGATGCATCGTGCATGCATGGCTTCGCCCGTTCGCGGATACGTGCAATGGGTTTGCCGACGAGCTGCTCATTCATTCTTGGAGGTAGGTCCGGCGGCCGCGGCCGGAGATCCGCCGGCCGGAGATGTACATGACAGGGTGCCGGACGGCAACCGTTTTATTTTGTTTATTCTTGTTGGCCACCAAATATAGCACGTGGAATACTTTGATATAGGACAGCTTTGGATATTTGGATGCGTTTCGGACAGCGCTAGTAATCCTCCGGAGGCCACAACCAACTGAACCTCCGGCTTCCCTGCATGACACGTTGCTTCGTTGCAGCAAAAAAAAAAGCCCGCTTTTGCTTCATTGAAGCAAAAAACGGTTCGCTTAAAATAAAAAGAAAAAAGTTGTTGGAGGCAGATCCCGCCGGAGACATCGCCGGAGCTTTGGTAGCAACAATTTTATACTAAAGTAGCAAACCAGCAAAACATTTGAAGCAATAAGTTTATACTATCGTAGCATCATCCACTACTCGCCGGAGACCTGACGGAGACCTCGCCGGAGACCTCGCTGTGAGGCGGAAGGGAAAGAGTACGTGCGAAGGAAAATAATCGGAAGAGGATAAGACCAACGTGGTGGGCCCTCACACCATCCCTGTCTCCACTGGGAGGGATACACGCGTCCGCGCTGGAACCGGAGGTTGCGAGCCTCCGGAGGATCTGAAGCATTTTCCAAAAGAAAACTCGCCGGAGACAGACCTTGCTGAAGACACTCGTAGCAAAAAAATTATACGAATAACAACATAACATTTGTATCACAAAAAATATAAAATTGTAGCACCGTGAAACTCCTCGTCGGTGCACCACCGGCAACATTCCAACTACGCTGGTAGCACCGTCACTTTCTTGCAGCTCTGCCACTGACTAGTGTTAGCACCATCGGTGAACATTTGCAGCATCACCACTAACCATAGCGGCACCGTCTCCACCCAATACTAGCGTCGTCGCCTGCCTATGGCAGCACCACCGCCGGCCGCACTACCTTGCAGCATCACTGCTGCTGTCGGGAGCACCGTCTTGCAGCACCGCCGTTGCCGGTCACACAGCTTTGTAGCACCATTGCCACCGGTCGCAGCATCCTCCTTCCAGCAGCGCTGCCGCCAGTCGCGCCGCCTTGCAGCACCACCGCTAGCGGTCGCAGCATCCGCCTTGCTACACTGCCGCCGCCGGTTTGCAGCACCACCAGTCGCAGCATCCGTCGACGCGAGTCGCTGCATCCACAGTCGGAGGTCAAAGCTCTGGCCATGGTTGCAACACAGTCGACCAACTAATGTAGCAACAACGGCCAACGTTCGCAGCTCGGGCACTTGCTGCTTGTAGTAGTTAGCCAACGACAGTGTGCCAAGCAGCATCGCAGTTCGCAGAACCGCCATGGTTGACCATCGCAGCTCGGCCTGACTCCATTGGAAGCACCTCCCGACGCCGTCGAAAGCACTCGTTGCCTGTGACTAGCACCGTTGGTGTTGGCTAGTAGCACCGGCCGTTTCGCGTGGCAGCACAAGTTCTCTTTACTCGCAGCACTCGTGGCCTCCATCTCCAGCGACAGCGGGCCACCGATGGGGCTGGGTTATGTCCTCCCGCCACGGCCTGCATCTCTGGCGACTGAGAGCGTCGGGGCAACTAGTGCACCGCGCCCGACGGCGGGCGCCCATGGCTCCACCGCAGTCTCCATCTCCGCCCTACCCTGGAAGTGCTGCCGCAGCCTCTGATTACCACCACCACGCTCGCAGCCCCCCAAAACACCGGCCCCGCCTCCTCCGGCGAGCCGCCTAGGCCGTGTCCTCACCGGCCGTGCGGCGCTGCGGCTCCTCGTCCTCCCGCCGTCCTGAGAACCAGTGGTGGGGCGTTTGATTTGGGAGCAGTCATGGCAGCGAGCACGTGGGAAGCCGGATAAAACGATGCGAGCAGTCATGGCGGCTCACCGGTGGAGGGGCAAGCCGGGGCGCGGGGGCATCGGTAGAGGAGCCAGCGGCGACGCGGTTGCTTGGGCGCTGTTGTCAGGATGGCGCCGATGCATCTCTGCCTGGACCAGTCGGCACTGCGACGACGGCCGCGCATGTCCATGGCTTAATGGAGGCCCGAGGACGAGGAATTCGAGAAAAACGGCGGCGCCGGTAGTCGCCGTGTGGAGGAGGGTGTCAGGCCACGCTGAGGCGCCATTATTCGTCGGGGGAAGAAAGAAATCGGGCCAGCAGCCGGGCTTGGGGCCGAGCTTCATTTGGATTTTGAGGAAAAATCTCCGTGCGAGCGAGCAAGACGATGTGAGGATAGGGGAGAGAGAAACAGTCGTGTGGGCCCCAGCCACATTGTGCACTGCTCACCCAACATGACGTGGCCTCACCACCAGGACCACGCGATGGTTGCAATGGACGTCGCGCAACCCGGAGGCTGGCAACGCGCGATCCTCCGACGGAAACGGAGCATTTTCCTTTGGGAAACGGGGACGCTTAGAGCATCTCCAGTCACGTCCCCCAAACCGCGCCGGATCGAGCGTTTGGGGGACGTGTTTTGTTCGTGCCGCGTTTGGGGGATGTCGCTCCCCAGCCGCGTCCCCCAAACGCCGCCCCCAATCAGAAATTCAAATAGATGCATTCAAAAGAGATCGTTCCCGCCGATTCGTCGCGATCAGAGTAGCGGCGATCGATCAAAGTACTCGGGCGCGCGATCATATTTACGGACCGGTGGTGCATGCAAATTAGAAGAAGGGGCAGGGGTTGGTCGACGGCGTCGTGTCCTGAGTCGACGCAGGCCCGTCGAGCACGACGACCTCGTCGCGATCCGCCTGTTCCCGTGCATGGTGCGTCTCGCTCCGTCACCGACGCGGAGGCCGACGCAGTGTAGCAGTAGAAGACGCGTCGGCCTCGCTCTTGCTGCGCGCGCCGCTGCCGCTGCCGGGGCCGCCGCGTCCGCCGCCGCCATTTTGGCTTCGATGTCGTCGAGGATCCGGCCTTTGAAGAAGTTGTGCGCCGCTCGCGTCCGGGGAGACATTCCCTCCGTCGACGTTCTCGGCGAGGGACATGTCGTCCCTGCGTTTCTTGAGCTCCAGCTTCTCGCTCTTGCCTCTTGAGCAGCTCGGCCCACCTTTGGTCGGCCTTCTTGTCGCGGGAGATAAAGGTCGAGGAGACGTCGGCGAGGCATTTCGTGATCGACGCCTCGCGTCTTCTCGGACGACGCAGCGTCGGCCAAGGCGGCCTTGGCAGCCTTGTTGCCGTAGGACGCCCCGTCGAAGTTGCCGGCGGCGCGTCCCGCATCAATGGCGTCCTTCCCCTTGGACAGCGACAAGCGCGTCGGCCGCCATTTCTCATTCATTTTGAGCTTGCCATAGCAATGCATCGGCGCGAACGGCTTATGCCCATCTGAATTCCTCGCGTAAACCTCCATGGCCCTATCAAACTAACCAAAGGAAGCGAGTCATTTCATCGAACACAATGTAGGCGCTACGGATTATGGAAGAAACGAGTCGTACCGGTTGGGCGACGTCGGCGCCGCTGTCGCCTCTCGGTCTATAAGTCCTGATGGTACCCATGGAAGGAGTTCACCGACGCCCGGATGATGGCCCATCGCGTCGACATTGCCTTCCGGCTCCTCTTCATTGTCACTTTGTTGTAGTCGCCGTTGATGAGCTTGCGCTCATCGAACTCGGCCTTGATCCTCGCCCAATACTTCCCGCCTTTTTGGTTGGCGCCGATGATGGAGTCATGGCTCACCGTCGCCCACGACTCGCACAGACAAAGATCTTCCAGAGGCGTCCACTTCGGGCCTCGTGTGCCCGACGCCTTCTTCTTCTTCTTCTTCTTCTTCTTTTTCGTCCTCACGCTGTCCGCGTCTACCTCCACGAGATCATCGTCACCGGCACCCTCGTCGTCCTCTTCGTCGTCGCCCTCTTCATCCTCATCGTCGTCCTCCTCGTCGTCCTCCACCCCCTCCTCTTCCTCGTCGTCCTCCTCCTCAACCCCGTCGTCCTCCTCAAGCACCGGCGCCGTCGTATTCGAGCGGACCCCCGCGGCCGGTGAAAGGGTCGCCGTCCGGACCGGGTCCCGGCTCGCGCTGCTCGTACGCCGGGGAGTAGAGGTTGTTGGGGTTGAAGCCGCCGTGCGGCAGCCGCATCCCGGTAGTGCGGCGACAAGTTAGGCGTCACGCACCCGGGAGTGGTGGAGGGGCCGTCGTTGTAGAAGGCGGCTTGCGACGGAGAGATCACTCCGGGAACGTACACCGGCATGGACGTACTCCATGGGCTCGCGTTGGTGGCGGCGATACACCCGGCCATTACGTGCCGGTGCCGGCGCGCCGCCCGAGCCTTCTTCTCCAGCCTCCACCGCCCTCCGTCCTTTCCCGCTCCGCCGTCGATAGCTTCCGGCGCAGTGCAATCTTGCTGCCATTGATCTTCGGTCATTCCTTCGAGCTTCTTCTTCGCAGCCGGCGCCTTCCGCGGCTTCGCGAACGGCGCTTTCGCCCCTATCGTCGCATTGCCCGGCGGCTTCTTGGCCGCTTTCTTCGCCATCTTTTTGGGGGCTGTCGGCGGCGCCATGGAATGGGGAGAGGGTAGCGGCGGCGGGTGGACGGCGGGAGGGAGAAAGAAATCGGCGGGATAGGAGAAATGAATCGGCGGCGGGATATGTTTTGGGAGGCCTGTGCGCGGCGGTATAGGCGCGATTTGGCGGGAGCGGCGGGATTTGGCGGGAGTGTGAGACGAATTTTCCCTGTGCCGCTGACGGGTCGGCCCCGCGTCAGTTGGCCTCGCTTTTCGTTGTGTCCGGCGTCCCCGGAGCGTCCCCTGTGGGACGGGGACGGGCTCGGGGTGCCGGACACCGTATAGGGGCGCGCCGGACAAAAATAGGCTTTGGGGGACGCGGCTGGAACGCTTTTTTTGTCCGGCGCGCCTCAAATCCCTTTGGGGGACGGTTTGGGGGACGCGACTGGAGATGCTCTTACGGAGACAAACTTGACGGCTATTTGTTGTGGCCGCCGGCCGGCACAGTTGATGCTGGTTTAGTTTGGTTTTCTGGAGCGTGCCGCGTGCAGGCAGCCGGCGGCATACATATGGAATGGTGCATTAGTTCTGCTTCTACGCGGTTTAGTATTATAAGATTGATGCACTAGCCAAGTTTTCCAAAAGATCGATCTGATGGAAGAAGGCTAGGCACTATATTTATATTCAACACTCTCCCTCACGTCTAGGCTATTTTAGTCCTTAGCGTGGGTTCGATGCACAGGCCGCAGAATATTTTTTTTTTATACTGCGCGAGCAGGGTCTTGAACTCAAGACCTCTTGGCTCTGATACCATGAAAGATTGCTGCACTAGCCAATTGAACCAAAAGTCCGAACTGATGGAAGGAGGCTAGGCACTATATTTATATTCAACAAGTATATCTTTAGGAGACGTCGGTGTTGAAGTCGGTGCGGTCGCAGATGCCGTGCCTTCTCTATCATTATACACATCCTTAATTCCTCTTCCTCGAAAATTTTAAAAAATGTCGTATTGGCATCCTAAAGATATACTAAACCAGCAGACTTCTCTTAAAGATAATACAACAGAGAAAATAGACTTCTATTATTCAGAAGAAAATATCTCTTATCTAAGGAAATATAACATTTTCTTTTTTTTCATTCTCTCCTCTCCAACTAACAAAACAATGATCGGAATTGGCAGGGTTGTTCCAAATGTTGTTTTTTGATCAAGATGAAACAACACGCCATTTGTTTTTTACTTGTCTTTTCACAAGAGTTCTGTGGAGAATTATTTATATGACTTTCAATATTCCACCGCCAACTAATATTACAAATTTGTTCGGGAATTGGTTTAATGGGATGGCGAAAAAAGATAAAGGCCACATAAGAGTTGGCGTGTGCGCTTCAATATGGGTCATTTGGCATGTCCATCATTTCTGCATGTTATCCCTTTGGTTGCACACTGGATCCATATGTGGTCCTATCTCCAGCCGGCGGAAGAGCGCCAAGATATGGATATTGGGTGCAACTGTTTGGCAACGGCAGCACGGGATTTCTACATGCGATGCGGTTGGCGGTCTGAGAGGTGCCTTACATGAAGACCCATTGGAGTTTTTTTTCTTCTAGTTATTTTTAAGTGGCTTATCCATATCGAGACTTTGAGTGATCTGTGATTTGTAATAATTTGTAACTTTCGGTACTCTCTAAATAATGCAATAAAGAGCAGTATGCATCAATTGATCTAGAGGAAGGGGCTGCCCCATTTCGAAAAAAAAAATCTGACGTTGCAAAGGGAAGTTCGACATCACCCCAATGTATATGCCCTAACTACTAATAATGATTTGTGGCATTCATTGTCGATAAATACGTCGGCATCTACATGCCAAATTAGACTGGTCATACTGGCAGCGCGAGGGGAATTCAGGTATATTCAAATGAATACCAAGTTTCGTAACAAACATGGTATAAATGAATTTGCAATACTATGATACAGGATACAACACACTATGCAACTAGATACTCAGCATCCCACCCAATAGTCCTAACATGTTTGTCCCATCGTGTTCGCTCGCACGCACTGTTCTCAAGTCTCGACCAGCCGTGCATAAAGTGTTATCCCTAACAACAGCGAGGTGGCAAGCCCAATTCTGAAAGCTGCCATGCTAAGTGTTGAAGACACAAGGGGAAATTTCAAGGCGATCTACGGGAAATACACGAGAAACACATGTTGGTTTTGCTCCCATGTTATCTGTATTTTAGGCTTGTAGGTTTGTAGCCGTGTTTCATGGAAATGCTATCATGTTTAGTTCTTTATCCGTTATAAAATCGAAGTTTTCTATTTTATATTCCTTTTATTTCACAATTCTGGTCGTGGTTTTTAAACTTATCGTGGCTGATGTAGTACTTACTAGACTTGTGACTTGCTTTGTTTCTTCGAAAAAAGAAAATGGAACCACAGCTCATGATGGATATGCGTTTGGCTCATACGGACATACGGTGTCCATGAACGGTGGAGGGCTTGGGCTCACTCTCAGACCACCAGCTCAGGACAGCCTCAGAAGTTTCCTGGGTTCTCGGGTTTGGGTCCAACTGCCTGGGTAGTGTTGTGCGTACGAGACGAGAGTGACGTGCACAAGCTGGCCTGGCTTCATTCATTCATTCACCGATTGCGCTTGTGTTTGCTGCTGGGCCGTCTGCGGGCCAAGTTCCTGAATGCTTCTTTTGTTTTGTGAGAATTTCGAAGGGGCGCGCTGATAATCCTCCGGAGGCTCCAAACCATCCAGCCTCCGGGTTCCCCGCCCGACACGTGTCCTTTCTCCAAAAACAGAAAACCCAAAAAAGAAATGAGAAAACCACACGCTCTGCCGTTCTCCCACACATGGTGCTGCAGCGGAACCGCTAGCTCTCACCAACACCGTGCCGGCGTCGCTCCTCCAGTGAGCCACGGTCGTCGCCGGACAACCTGTCCCGGATGTCGCCGGAGAACCCCGTCGTCGGAAGACCGGGTCGCCGGATCCTCTTGCAACATCCCGATCTCCGACTAGCAGTTGTCGACCACGGTGGCGCCACTCGCAGCAACAGTGGCTGCCACCGACGTCGCTCCGCGTCGGCATATAGCAGCAGAGCTTGCAGCACCGCTGCTGCCCCGCTGGTCGCTTGCAGCTCCAGCGCCGGCCTATGGAAGCTCCCACGGAAGGCATTTGCAACACCTGCGGTAGTTGCTTGCAGCTCCGGATCCAGACGATGCAAACTCCGGCGGAAGGCGCTAGCAGCACAAACAGTGCTGGATTGCAGCTCCGGCGCCCGCACATGGATGCACCGGCGGAAGGTGCTTGCAGCTCCGTGGTGGATTGCGGCTCCGGCGGCGGGGGCTTGCAGCATCCGCCGGCAGCACAACCGACCGACCAAAGGAGCACCAAGAGCCGCCTGTGGGAACAGCACCGGCCGCCGATGGAAGCACCGCGTCCAACCACTTGAGCACCGCCGCCATGTCCACTTCAAAATCCGGCAGCCGCGGGGGCTTGCAGCATTCGCCGGCAGCACAACCGACGGACCAAGGGAGCATCGAGAGCCGCCCGTGGGAGCAGCGCCGGCCGCCGAGGGAAGCACCGGCTCCACGCACTTGAGCACCGCCGTCATGTCCACTGCAGAATCCGGCAGGCGTGAGGCCATTCTATAGCAACGTCCCCGGCCCTTTGCAGCAGCGCCGGCAGAGGGTGAGAGCAGCGTGAGCCGCCGGTGGGAGCAGCGCCAGCCGTCGTGGCGCCCCTGCCCCCTGGTGATTCTCGCTGGAGAGAGAACCGAGAGCGAGGAGAGAGACATTAATGGAGACGAGGAGCGTGGAGAGAGGACGACGAGTGAAAGGATAAGGTACGAGCAGATATGTTTCTCACTTCATTGACTTTGGCAGCTGTGAACGTGAGTGGGCCCCACGGTAGTACGTGTCATGAGGTCGTCCGGAGGATGAAGGCCATCCAACGGCGCGATGTCCGGAGGCTGCGATCGCCCGTGCCTCCGACTGAATAGAAGCGTTTTCCATTTCGAACGCCCCCTGGTGCTGGAGGGGTTTGGCTCATCAAGCTACCTACTGCGTAGTTGGCCCCAAGAAAGGTGCCATTTCATTGAGCATAGCACACGAAATAAAAGTTTTTTCGTATTCTTACATACAAAACTATTAATCTCTAAAATAGGAATGGGCAACATGACTCGTGACCTGCTATGCAATTAAAAACAACACGTGATCTTATCAAAGATTTTTGCGGGTTCTTTTTCGTGAAAACGCAAAAATGTTTCGATTCATGAAGAAAGTTTACATTACAAATGTAAGAAAAGGCCGAAATACCCAAGCACACTCAACACTCAAAACGAGACTACAATAAAACTGCTGAAATCCGTCAAGTGCTCCTTCAAGCTGCTACAGAGTGAGCTCCTCCGCTAAACAAAACTATTGCCGATGAAAGTCGCAGTGCTTGTGCATCGTCGAGATTACAAAGTTCATGCTAGCCGCAACCTTAAGACGTACCATCTTAATCCCGTGAACCCACCATGGCTCAGCTAGGAGCATTGCTGCTCGGGACTTTGCCCAAATACGGGGTATGCCTTCAGCGCAATAGCTACCTCCCCACAACCTCAAGTCCTCAACAGACGTGGAAGCGTGCAGTCTTTAGCAGCCCACCATTATGCAAAGAGCCCAGCCCACCACTGCACATCCATATGCCTGCTCACGCTGACCGAGGAAGACCCTCGTCGCGCAAGCCACCGTGATACCACTCGAGAGGCCGATACGCCACCTGCATCGCAAGATGCCTCCTATATAGCCAACTCGAGGAGAACTAGACACAAACTCAAGTTCCAGACGACACATCCATGGAGGGTACGACGTCAAATTAAGACACCGTCATCGCCGATTCTACGGGTTCTGACATTTATGTTCACCATTCAAATCGTAAAACAAAACATAACCTGTTTTCACCCTTGATTTAACTATGAAGAAATATCATGACTTGTTTTCACCCTTGATTTAACTATAAAGTAAAATAGGATCGTACATGTAGGTAGATGGCACTATCGATGCCGGTATAGTATGAAATAGGCGAGGTGATATTTTCTGCTTGGCGATCGGAAATCCACTTTTAATCCTGGGTGTATATGCTCTTGGTACCCAAAAAAGTTTACAGTGTTAGAAGTTCCAAACAAATAATCCACACGTACTACATCTCAATATTCTATGCGTGCATGAAGTTTCACGGAAACCAACAATGTTTATGGCATGGGTAAAAATGATGAGAAGAATGTCTCTTGAAGAGCTTTTTGTATCACCGGAAGTTTGTCTTTTTACCCACATCACAAAATATTGGTTTTTCATGGAAAAAACTTTGTTAGCACATGGAATATCAAGTTATACATGTGGATTTTTTTGTTGTGATTTTTTACATTTTAAAATGGGTATATAACTAATTAGAAAAATGAAAAATCAGGATCATATTCTTCCAGAAGCCAAGACGCCATGCCCATCGATCGGAAATCCACTTTTGATTGCCTTATTTGAACAGGGAATTTTTTATATTTTTTGTTTGAGACTGAATTTTTTTTATATTAACAACACTTCACAGAAACAAATTTGATAGGCCGCCTGATCTAAGAAAGCTTCAGAAATTGGACAGAGGCCCGGCCCATAGGCCGGGCAGAAGGTTTGACCGCACTGGGCCCCAAGCGGCACTGCCCCAGCCCATGTCCTGCATATGTACCATGTTATGCGCACGTGAATTTACCCGAAATAAAAATGTCCTTCGTATGTACTATCTTTATGCATCCCAAAACGTAAAGCTTATATTATTTCTAAAAATGTAAACTATATTAAGTTTGACTAAATTATTTTACCAGAAATCATTAACATGCAAAATATAAAATCAATATTATTAGATTGCTTTACTTGGTTTGACTTTTCGAAAAAATATAAGGTTCAAGCTTTGTGATGGAGGTAATATATAACCACATTACATGCACGTGAATGAACGTGAGCGCACTGGCATGGACATATGGACGGTGATATAGATTATTCATCAGAGATTTAGGAGTGAGGGAGTAGTTTGTCCCCCCTCCCTTCCCTTCCAAGTTCCACCACTAACAAAGTTGAAGAAATAAGTTAGACTACGAAACAGTATCGGAAGATCCAAACCATTCAGGGCTTGTTCGGCAGCTGTGTTTTTCAGGGGATTAGTGGGGTTAACCTCACCGGGATTGGGTGAAAACGCTCCACTCACCAAATCCCCTCAAAACCACTTTCATCCTAACCCGCTACAAACCCCTCTCATTAAAACACTATTTGGTAGCATGGGTGCGCGCTGCCACGAGTGGAGATCGGCATAGTCGCTGCCATTGCCAGCAGCCAGAAACGCGAGGAGGGGCGAGCGTTTCTATTCCACTCTAACCCGCTGTACCCGACGTGTATTTTTGGGGTCCATTGGGGCTAAGCCCATCTAAAACCGGCCGACCGAATGGCCTATTTGTGGTTTTTGGTGGATCAAAATCAGGCCGGGATTAGACACAACAAAACCTGTCGAACCACGGCTGCCGAACAAGGCCTCAGAGGGAACCGAAGTTTGCAAGGGGGAGGGGGGACCCTGAACCAACACCCAGTGATGTTAGCATCGAACATGCCTGCATACTGAATCTGAAGGCAGTCTGTCACCATGACTGCAAGCAGAAGAGCAGATTCATCCGCTTGAAGCAGTGGAGCAATCGCGTGAATACACCCCCTCGCATAGAAGAGGTGTTCCAAATAACCCATCATTTCCATTCGAAAAACAAAGAAACCTGGCATTTCAAAAGCCGTGACAGTTGAGGGAAAATAAATAGAGCCTGATAGACCTTCAGCACGCACATGGCATAGGATGATAGGAAAGCTACCTGCGGCGAGTAGTCTAAAGGTGAACATCAGAGGAGAGATGTAATCAAGTTTTGCTAACCTCTTTTAGCAACGTGTGTTTATGTGCAGTACTTCTATGCGTGTGTTTATGTGCAGTACTTCTATGTGTCAAAGTGTGTACTTAGAAACCAAATAAATATTTATATTTAGAAAACTAATGGACGATATCGTAGTAGAGTACTCATCGACCTGCTCCGAATAAATTAAGGTCAAAGAAGACCAGGATGTCCATGTGTTGATACAACAAACGTCCCATCCCATCGCGCGCGTAAATAAGTTCAACAATACCGAGTACTCTGAAAATAATTTTCTTGTGGATGAAGAGGAGATATTTGGATGACTTTGATACGCTTCACATCAGATATGGACACAAAGGTCAAAGTAGGTCCGGTGGCCGTCGCCACCACCGTACCAAAGCACATGAGACGCAGCTATCAACACGAGCTGCCGTGCGTTTCAACGCTGATCATCGCGAGCATTGCTCAATTGCTGACTTTTTCTTTTACCAATGCAAACATCAAATTTCCACGCAAGCTGCAAACAACCGAAGCAGAACGGATCATGTTTATATTCGACGTCCACACTTGGATCGAGTATACTTATACAGGGCTGATGTCTGGAAACTACGTGCTTAACTGCCGGATTAGTACTCGTCAAATCAAGGACTATCGTTTTGCTCGGATTAATCAATTTGGACTATGTCTATATAAGCGTGTATATGTATACCAGCTATGGACGACTACGACCATGCGTGTATGTGCCAGAGTCCAGAGACCTGATTTCACATCATATGAGCACAGCTGAAGCTGGCTGCCTGCGAAGCTATGGAGCGTCGAGCTCATGCGCTAGGAGGTCCAAGTGTCCAACTCAATGGAAAGAAGAACCTTGCTTACTCCAGCTCTTGCGGCTATCTGCATTAAACACCGTCCGTCTCTGATAGCGGCAGCGTGACCGACACATAGTTGCACGGTTGCACGTGCCTATCCTAAACTTCAATTCCAACTATATATGCACATTCTCTTAAGTACTCGAGGTCATCAAACACAGGTTCTGCGAAAATGCTCACATACTCACTTGACTGCAGTACTTCCTCCAAACAGTTCGTATTTAGAGCTAAAACTTTGATCAATAAAATATAAGCTATATGACACTAAAAATATATCTATTATATATTAAAAACACAATACGGGGTCTAAAATAGAGGCACCATGTGATTCCACATAGATAAAACAAAAATTAACCATTGGTTATAAATTTTAACGGTCCAGATTTAGAAGATAATGCGTAAAAAATATTTCGCTTAATAGGTACAAAATAAGTCCATGTCACGTATATGCTCATACTCCCTCCGTCCTCAAATAAGTGGACATCTAGCCTCAAACTTTGTCCATGAAAGAATGTACTTCTATGTTCCCAATGTACTTTAAATTAGCAAAAGTTGTTTTTCTCTTATTGCACGAAAATTAAACCCAATAATATTTAGCACATGTTATCTTAATTTTGTACATGCACTTAGTCTATTGGAGGTGAAATAGATGTTGGTTGCATCTTCCTAATGCAATTTTTCTCTCCTTTTACTAATTTACCTTGAAAATCCATCACGTCCACTTATTTGTGGACGGAGGGAGTAGGTCATAAGAAGGAAAAAAAAAACAAGCTCAATGGGGCGTCCAATTTTTTAGAGAGTCTGTCTTCATCACGTCTTAAAAGCTTTTTTTAATAGAAAATTACGTCTTAATAGCTACGTGGCTCAAATACATTGTTTATTTTAAGATACAGCTTCAGTTGGGAATATCCAATTTATCTCGCTGCAGCATATGGATATATTGTGTGTAAACATATTTAAATTTTAAAAATATTTGAAATAACTTTTTACCCATATATCTCGATATTCTATGTTTGTACACAAGTTATTTGAAAAAAAAAGTATTTTTAGACTACATAAAATATTATTTTCCCCAAAAATTTATGTGCGAACATACAGTGTCCGGATGTAAAAGCCAAAATATTATATCAATTTTTTTGATACTTTTTATTAAAAATGTTTACGTATTTTTTATATACCTATGAGCTTTATATAAGCACCACTTCCCTCAAGTAGTTTCAACAATAAGAGCCTTTGTATGTGTTGGACTAAGGTCTTTCCGGTGAAAAGTCCTTGCAATATAAGGTCGCATGCCAGATGTAGATATGCAAGTCTTCTACAAATGATCAACAGGCAATGTTTTCTCCTATTCAAAATATTACATAGTGTTGAACATGAACTCTTAAACACGAAATATATGGACGTGACATGACAAGTTCATGTAGGCTATAGAATAAAATTGGGATGTAGAAAAATATATAAACGTAAATCTCCTATACTTCTAACGTGGAGGACAGAACGCAAGCGGAGTGGCGGGCCCATGCTGGAGACCTTCAATCGTAAGCAGGGTTAGGTCGGGTGACCTTCGCGGGAGCGTTTCGACAGCGAGCGGAGAGGCGGGCGGCGGAAAGGATGGGGGCGGTGATGCAGACATATATTTCGATACGTGCCAGAAGAGTGTCATCACATCAATAAGAATATATTATAATTCATATTTATCTTTTTAGAAACACATATTTTCCTTGGAACACAACATATGGATTATGTAACTATAAATCCAATATCAGTGACCTACAATCTGAATGTTAACCTTGCATAAGGATTTAAAATAGCTGCACCTTTAATTTTTGTAGTACTATAATATCATATACAAATGACATATACATTCATTAATGTAGTAGTGTGCCTCGGGGGATCTCTTCATAATCTATTTCCCACAAAAAAAAAAGTTCAACGTGAGACATATCATTTAGATTAATCTTTACGATAGTTGTGTGCAAAACATTTCCTACCATATATTATGTACGCGGATAAAATGTAATTTTGCAGCCACTGGGATGCCCTCACATTTGCGAGGGCCACCGTGCTAGTTGTTAAAACATCTTTTAAATATGACTCTTATGGTATAGTTTTGGTGACATATAACTCATATTTTGTTGCTCAAATTGTTAGTCAATATTTTACCTTGAAATGTGTAGTGGCTTTATATTTTGGGACGTATGGAGTAACTTTTTTAGTACTCCCTCCGTTTTTTATACTACAAACCTACTATCTCAACTTTCAGATATCACAAAGAAAAGATAATGTTTCGGAGGGCTAATTAAATATTTACTAAGATTAATTATGTGATTTTTTTTTGAGTTATGGGCTAATTAAATATTTGCATGTGGTGTCTCTATCTTCATGGTTGAATGCAAAATTCACATTAATAAAAATCATTGACGAGAGAAATCTAACCAATTCTTCTTGGGAAAGAGGTACCAGTGGATAAAAATTGTATTTTCATAGTGACCATGTATTTGAAAAGTAGAGATATTAACAAAGATTGTTTCATTAGTTTTTGGAACAAAGTTTGTTTAAACATGCTTGGAAATGAATTTTCTTAGAAGAGGCAATTTTGTTTTGTCTATTCCATTGGGGTTGAGCCTACACAACACCAGCACAACTAGGGCCAAACCCAAACACCACCATTAAGACAGGACGACCTTCCACCAAATCCGGAGTTAGGTATTGTCCCAAAGTGCCAAGACCGACCACATGGGAGCGGATGGAGCTCGACAACAAGTGCCTGCAAGGGGGATAACGGCGCTGGTGCACCGTGGCTGCTAACAACAACATGGGCGATGCAAGGCTTTTGCTCGGAACTTCATCAGACCACCCAAGGACTGCGAAAAAATGACTTCTCAATGTCGATGTCCACCAGCTGTCCACACCACCACTCTAGCAACAACCAACATACCTCGAGAGGCATGTCTCCAGCCACCTACCATCACCGCGATGAATTGGCCACCACACCCCTCCATGCACGCACACGACACTCCGTTGTGCCGCCATCAGCTACACGGTCGATGCGCCCAACACCCTCCACACCCAACAGAAAGATCTGATGCCTTGCACCATCAGGGACACTATCGGCAAGAGAACCCTAACAACACACCAGATCCACATCCCAAACACATCAACTTGGGACCTCAAGACGAGGCCTCACTGCGGAGGTCGATGAACCAAATCTCTGCGTGATCACCACTCATCTGCGCCGCCTCCGCATTGGTGCACACCTTTTCTCTTCTCCGCATGTGCCATAGCACTGTACCACTATGTTGCCGTGTTGAAGTCGCAACTTCCTACATTGAGTAGGACACCGAACATCGCCTCACTCCTTGGCAAACTGTTAAGCAAGAAGACCATCATCCCAAGGGCAATTACCTCAACGTCCGATCTCCACAACCTGATCAGCAGCTCAAGGCAAGGTTTCGGATTTCGTTTTGAAAAATTTACGATCCTTGGGCGAAATGGATGGAATTTGGTTTTTCGAATAAAAAAATCAGAAAATCTCTGATGAAATTTACAAACAAAAAACTGAAATCTGGGATGAACATTAGCCAAAAATGGAACGAAAAACTGAACGAAATTTGCCTAAAATTTGAAAAGTATGAACAAGTGTGTAGCAGATTCTGTAGCAAAATATACATGTACAAATAATGCATCAGAGTATTCACCATTGAAACACATTACATAGCCACTTAGTAGTCCAAATTAACAGTCATCCAGAAATAACCACATAATAACCATCTTCCAGCAATAATAGTCAATATTAACCATCACAACTTAGTAGTTCAACAATAGGTTAGTTAATAGTTCAAACTAGGAGTTCAAATAAAAGTCCAAAAGATAGTATTTAGGATCAGAGTCCATAACCACTCTAACCGAGCTATTCTGGCCCCAAAAGCGAACATGTATTCAGTTCCGACTTCATGTTCTTCCACATTTCATCTTGCAAGAAACAAAAACACAGCTCCGCTCCCAGGACTCTTCACCTTGCAATAAAAAAACATCAAATATCATGAAAGGTAATATAGTAGCATTGTAAATTTACAAGTTCAAACATGTTCGAAAGAATTTCATGAAGCATGCATACATACAACTCTTGTTATTACCAGTGACAAATATGAAAGGGCATACTCATTTATATACTATGTGAGAACACAAAATGCACTAAAAGGGAAATAATATATGATTAGATCAGAAGAGAATTTGGCTTAATACCTTTCATGCATAGTTGATTAACAAGGAAATGGCTTATGCAATTTCACTAGAAGGTAGTTGGTTACAAAAACATACTTTATATATCATTTTGAACAATTTGTTATTAGTTTTATATTCTCCTGTGAGGATGCACTCATAGTTGGTTAACAAGGAATTTACCAATCTTAATTGTAGAGGTTGTTGACATCCTTGACCTTCTTGGCTTTCTTAATACATGTTGATCTCCGATTAGCCAAATTGCCATCACTTGTTCGTTCAATCTCTTTTTCGACTTGGTTTGGTACATCCTTTTCAACTTGACTTCGCACTCCTTCTCCACAAGCTTCACTTTCTGTATCTTGGTCGTCATCTTCACCATAAATTGCAATGTACTCATTTGATTCATCATCTTCATCGCTAGAATCAATGTATTCACCCTCTTCTTCTTCTTCTTCCACTATCCTCTTTCTTCTCCTGCCATTGTCCTTTGTTCCAAGACAAGACTAGCAATATCAATGCCATCTAGGATTGTGTGTTCGTCATTCTCCATCAACCACTCCATCATTGGATTTGATGCATCATACATGGATGTATCCATCATCATTGCACAAGGATCAACTTCCTTCTCTCTATAATGCTCTGTCACATGGTCTTGGTCTTCTTCAACAAGTATCTTCAGTGTATGAAATCAAATTTAATATAACTATACAAACTTTAGGCATATGTAACTAGAGACTTTAGGTATATACAAGTGCAAATGCGGTACAATACGTACCTTCAAGTTATAGCATACATAAACACATTTGTGGAGCTTGCCATATAGAAGACATTTTCTTTGCTTTGTGTGGACCAATGAAAACACAATCCAATTCCTCTCGCAAAAAACTTGAGGACACGCATTTTGAAACAATTCTCAACACACACTTATGCAAAGTAGGAACTTCCCTCCAAATTGGAACGACCACTCGGATACATGGTTAAAACAGAGGTAAAATGATGACGAATAAAATAATTGATGTAATAGAGCTAGAAAAGAGATAGATATAAGTAACATTACTTACTTGGTTCAATGTTTTCTGCAAAAGAGCTTGCCGACCTTTGGCCAAACCTACCACGACATTCCTTGTAAGTGCTGATTTTCAGTAATAGCCAAAACAACAAACTCGGGGTCTGCTATCTTCTCGATGGCATCAATTAGTAAGGAAGCATATTCTGTAATGTTTCTCAAGTTGACCTGATAATGTTTGCAAGGATCACAGACAACAGTTGCATAAGAAAAAGACCATGATAAAAAACCATAAGAAGAAAATCAAGACATAAGAATCCATTTCTCAAAGTAAGACTAGGTTGGTAGCTATGAGTTTCATTATGTTCTGGCTTCACATTTACATTCTAGAGCCCAAGAAAAGGTGTGAGGAATGTTTTCAATAGGAGTCACCGAGAAATATGAGAGTAGTTGAATGTTCAGTTCAGTCTCGCCTTACCTCAGTAAAGTATCCTTTGTTTTATCAATATAATATCCAATCTGATTAATAGTTACTATTTATTTTCTATTCGTATGTTGTATTTTATTATATCCTCTTATCAATGTTGGAGCTTATGAACCACACCTTCAACCAATAGATTGTTGCTTGAATTTTTTCCCTTGTCAAAGTGGCGCATTAAGATAACTTAAGCTCCAGCTCCGTTCGTGGGCACAGCCATTGTATTTTATCATTCTGTATAGTGATTTTGTTCAAATGATTGGTGTATTCAGACTTCTAGAAGTTTTTTTTTTGGCTCCGTCACTGCTAACACTAAGAAAATCAGTACCATGTGCATATGTAGTACTATATATTGATAAAAAAAATAACATATAAATAAAATACAGAGAATATCATGTTCGTCGAGCTGTTTCGAATAATTTAAGGTCAAAGACGACTAGGATGGCAAGATGTCCTTGTCTTGAGACAACATACATACATTGTGCTAAATAATTTCAAGAATGACAATTGTTATTATTTTGCAGGAAAGGATATCAATTATTTTGATTTTTTGTTTGTTTATTATGTTACTCACCACACAAGCAATTATTGGAAAGCTTAGGAAAACATTTTCCTTGTCGTATGGAGAAACGGATACGCTTGACACCAAAGTTTGCACAAAGGTCAAAGTAGGTCCGGCCGCCGTCATCGGATGACACGTACAGACATCGACTCGAGCTGCCGTGCAAGTTTCAACGGTGATCATCGAGCACGTACGGTTCAGTTGCTGACTTTTCTTTTACCGGTACAAACCGAAAGAACAGAAACAGTAGTCATGTTTTTGACATCCAATCCAACAAACAAAGAAGATCATGTACTCCACGTCCGCGTTTAGGAAGCTACGCGTTTTAAATGCTGGACTGTTACTCGTCAAATTAAAGCCTTGATCGTTCTGCTCTGATTAATCAATCAATTTGGACTATGTCTATGTGTAAGTATATACAGTATATACGTATGCCAGCGATGGACGAACGCGACCATACGTGTATAACCAGAGACGTGATCTCATTTTCTGTTCTGCACAGCACAACCGATTGATTGCGAAGCTATGAAGCGTCGAGCTCAGGCGCCAGGAGGCTGAATGAACGAGAGGAAGAACATGGCTTGTCACTTTTCCGATAAAGATATCAACTGGAGAACACTATCGGAAGTTCTCATAACGGAGGATTACATACGAGCAATTCAAGAGAAACTCACGGGATTCTTTCTTACCGAGGCCATTGCTCCAACGGGAGAACACTATCGGAAGTTCGTATATATGCAGTTATAGGCAGGGCCGGTCCTGAGGCAGTGCAACCGGTGCGGCCGCACTAGGCCTCCGGTTGGCAGGGGCCCCCACCCATCACCCATGTAAGACTAGGATTATCTTGTGGAATGAAATGATTGACTGATCGAATTTAAGCTTTAGCCCACGCACAATCAGCTGAGGCCTTTGGGTGCAGCCTATGCACGCAACAGCCAACAGCTCGCTAGAGAAAAAGGAACCGGCCGCAATCCGCATTGACTCCAGTCCATCGCATCGCCTTC
Source organism: Lolium rigidum (assembly GCF_022539505.1). Lineage (NCBI taxonomy): Eukaryota > Viridiplantae > Streptophyta > Magnoliopsida > Poales > Poaceae > Lolium > Lolium rigidum. Next base: position 23,369,487 of record NC_061513.1, read on the forward strand.
GTCTTCTCTGGCCTCCTCCCCCTGACTCCTCGTTCTCCTCTCCGGCTCTCCCATCCTCCATGCATGTGGCGCTCTCCCGTCAAGATTTGTAGCCGTTTTGATGAAATTAATGAAGGAGGATATCATGATTTATTGATTCCCAAGGAATCTAGTATCCTGGATTTGCAGCAGTTAATACAATCCCTTTCTACTGGATTGGATTGGATTGGATTGGATTTGAAACAGTAGTATATATTCTTTCAGGTGTTCATCCGATTGGATTGTATTCGTTCTCCACCTCTCCTTCCTCATTCCACAATTCCCATAGTAGGTTTGAAAGAGACAAAAATTGAAGAAAGAGCCAAACCCAAGGGGGTGGCGGAAGCCGCATGCAGCAGGGAAGTGGCCGGTGCGGCTGCGGTGGTAGCTATGACCGCGGTGATCTGCAAAGGTATTGTTGGTACTTGGCCACCAGGGGTCAAGCTTCATTCTTTGCAGCAGGTCAATTTGTTTCAACGTTTCAATTTTCATTACATGTTCTAGTTCGTGTAGTGTTTGTATTTATGCTTATGTGCTAAGATATCATCTAGAATATGTATGTGCGGTTATGAAAAGCGACGAAAGCTACAAAAATCATCTCCATTATTTGTGCATAGGGCCTCATTTTTTGGTTTTGCACCGGGCCCCTGAAATGCCAGGGCCGGCGCTGGTTATAGGGATATGCATAGATATGATACTTTGGTCCCGACTTTATATATTGTAAACATGCGTACTGTATTTCATATGACGACGTCTATATATACATGACGATGTTTGTGGTTTCTTGAATGATGTATGCATTGCAGATTTGAATGAATAATATAAAACCCTGAAACTCTGCCGTGACAGAGAAACGCTGCTCCACCGTAAACCTCTGCCGCGGCAGAGAAACGGTCATTTTCTATGCCGCGGCAGAGACGCTCCAGTCCCGGTCTGTATTACAAACCGGGACCAAAGGTCCTCCACCACGAGCTCCCTGGCCGCACCACGTGGCGGCACCTTTTGTCCCGGTGCAACTTTAAACCGGGACTAAATGTTGGACCCTTTAGTCTTGCCTGGTTAGTCCCGGTTCAAAAACCGGGACCGATGGCCCAAATGGACCGGGACTAAAGTCCCCTTTTTCACTAGTGGACGTGCACCCGCAAAAGCACCACAAGAGGGTACGACACCTCGATTTCGAAAAATCTTCTCCAAAAATGACATCTCTTGAAAAGTAACAGTGTACGAACACCGCCACCGTTGTTCTAAACAAGTATGGTCTGTGTTTCCTGCCTCAAGAAGGTCCAATCTCTAGAGAATTCCTTCAACATGTAGATGACTAGGCATTGACCATTGGCAGGTACAACCATCAAAAATTAGACCTACGGTTCTCACCCGAGCATCAAGACACAGAGCTCCAATAACACCGCCAAAGGGGAAGTCCGCCATTGTCACCACCATGCAAGAACTGCTAAATATTGCGAAGTACTGATCACCACACACACACACATTAGTCTTAACCCCACCCTTCTTAATCCTTGTTACCATTGGTACCTAGTGGCCTCACACAATATGAGCATGGAGAACCTTTGGCCATCGATCCGCCTTGACATGCCAACCTCAGGTCGGGCCTTGGTAATCTTGGCTACCAGCCGTAATCGATATACCATATGGTGCTGGAGCAAGTGGATCATGGAGCCACCAATGCCCCTCCATCACCGGCAAATGAAGTCGTCCCAACGCTAGGAACAAATTTCAGGGCCGGTGGCTGACTGCCTACCATGATGGCACCATTTGCAAAGGTTTAGATCTTGGCCGACCATCGCCCGAACGACATCATCCTGCATGAGGATAGCCAGCGACCCTCGGCCATGCTTGCACCAACGAACGCATCACATCATGGAGTGATGGGGAGAAGAACTAGATGTTAGGACGCTTGGGAACAAAGGAAAATGAAAAGGGGGGCTCCCCTTGCCACCGTTGGCGGCCTCGCCGGTGGTGCAAGTAAGGAGGGGGGGTGTGATGCCACTGTTAGGGGTAGGGTTCCCCGTGTCGCCTCATGAGAGAGATGTCGGGTTATAAAGGAGAGGAATAAATATATCCACCTAGTATAATTTTTTCGAAATGTAGGCTATGCCCTAGCCTTTGCATCGATAGATGCATACATCCTTCTTTGCTATTTCATTCAATAAATGTTTGACAAGGATCATGCATCATCAAACCTGAACTCACCACGCAACAGATACACACCCGACAACGAGTGCAAATCATGCCAACATGGGTCTTGTTCCCTAAAAACACAAAAACCGCTCATCAACTAAGGTAAATGGATGGCTCATCTAGAATAGCAGACTCTTAGCGAGTACCTCATGCACAACTATAGCATCCATCACCTCCACGAACCGCTGAGAAATCTTAAGGGTAAATATCTGCATAAACTTTGTCATTCATGCCGTCAACGCCACCAAGACATCAGACATCGCCACCTCCCTACACACGCCAGCCGACGAGACCCCGCTGCACCTTGGCACCGAGACTCATCGTTTTATATGGTAGATGACACACCGCTGCACCTTGGTCTCCACGTGGGAGAGACCAACATCCATCCCCCAAGCCTTCCACACATCCATCCAGCCGTTGAAGGACTCCAAATACGACATCCCATGGGGCCGATGACATAGACATCGCCATCATCCAATCTAGGAGGCCTCCATAATGCCTCCAATGAGCGATATGATGCCCACAGGCGCCACCTTCAATGGTGGTCTCCCCAGATATGAGGTTTCCCCTGTAGACAAAGTAGTGAGAGACGCCCCCACCCTCGCCTCCAACGAGGAATGCTACACCCACGGGTGCCACAGTCGATGGTGGCACCGACGATGGATACAACCAAAGGTGGATTAAGCCACATCGATGTATGGCCAACCACACACTCGTCCTGAGGCGTCCACTCAAGATCCATCGGCGACGGGCTGGGAGATGAAGAGGAGGGTGGCTAGGATTAGGAAGGAGGGGGTCGGGAGAGGGAGGCTGGTTCAGTCGGCTCGGGAGATCCACCTAGCTAGTATATATCCTCATTCCCAAATCAAGTTAAACTTAGCTAAAATGTTGCTGCTCATTGTTTAGCTAAACTTAGTGAATCTTTTATTTGCTCAGTGTGGCGTGGGGTTGTCCCGGATTGTATCCGTGAGACACTTTGTAATGACATTATGATTATGTGATCAATAAAGCCCACATTTCCTTAAAAAAAATAAAAAAATCAAGTTTCAGTAGCAATCCTTGAGGGCCAAAACCAGGTTCCAGGAAAGTGCTCGCATACCCACCTTGACAGGACTGGGGTAACTTGTCTGGCAGTATTTCTGTCACGCTCCGCTACCTACCTGAAGCTGTCAAGAACAAGAGACGGACGGATGAGCGCGAAAGGATAAGAAAGGCCCATGAGTTAATCAGGAAGGAGGCCCATGCGCAGCCCAGCTGAGCGTCGGCGTCGGGTGTGTTATGAGGACACGCTTTCGACCTGTGAGGACAGACAATTGTAATCAAACATTACATCCCTGTGGGACTTCTCTCTTCTTCCTCCTCGCGACCTAGTCGCTGATTCCCCTCTCCCAGCGTGACGCTGTGGAAATTGTACCAAATTATCCTGTTGAGCGTATGAATTGAGCGAGTAACCTCACATATGGTATCAGAGCCCACAATTTTCGGATCTGTGGCACCAAATTCCGCCTAGAAAAAAAATCCACAAAAAAAAAGAGAGAGAGAGAGAGTGAGATCCAGTCGATTCGGAGGCGAATTCGAGAGCGGAGCGGTTGTGGACGACAACCACAACCTCGGCGGCGTTCGGCGGCGGTAAATCGTTCGGGTGCAGATTCACGGCAACGGGCGGTTGCTCACGAACCCTTCGTGAGGCGTGGAATCCCGGCCTGGCGGTGGATCCGTGCACCATCGGCGGCGAGCTCTACCGGCGGCGGTTGACGCTTGTGCCCAGTTCGGTGGTGTGGGGGCGAGCTCAGTTCACGGCGCTGGAGATGGAGCGGGCTCAAGCGGAATTGTCAGCTCTGAAGAAGCAAGGGGACGAGTTGCAGAAGCAGTGCGCTGAATCCGCGAACACGCTCAAGGCCATCAACGAGACACTGAAAGGTTTGAATTCCTGGATCCCAAGTGTTGATAGCTCATTGCAAGCTCTCCAAAAATCAGTAGCAGAGGTGGGAACGAGGGTAACTCTGTTGGAAGTAGCCCAGATCGAGACGGCGAACATACCACCGGCCCTGACGACTGAAGCTGCAGAGACTAGCCAACCGGTTGGGGCGATGAAGGTCATGATTCCCAACCGTACTGGAAGCAGAAGGGAATTCCCACACACACCAGTGCACTTTGAGATGACAGATCGTTCAACTACATTTGATGACAGTGGGTGTAACACAGCCAGAATTGGACACTATCGTACCAGACCTCCAAAAACAGATTTCCCCCGGTTTGATGGAGAAAATCCCAAGTGGTGGAAGGCTTTGTGTGAGAAATACTTTGCATTATACGATGTTGACCATGACACTTGGGCAAATTTTGCCAGTATGCATTTTGCTGGGAATGCTGCGCTCTGGTTACAATCATATGAAGCGGAGCATGATGTGGACAGTTGGGAGGAACTGTGTGTTGCAGTGCATGCTAAATTTGGGAAGAATAAACATCACAGATATTTGGCAGCACTAGAGAGATGCAAGCAATCTGGTACAGTGGACCAGTACTACCACAAATTTGAAGAGCTGAGACATAAAGTGCTGGTACACAATAAACACTATGATGAAGCATTCTTTGTTACCAAGTTCATCAATGGACTGAGGGGAGATATCCGCAGAGCTATACGCTTACACAACCCCTTGACAGTCGACGCAGCACTAGCCCTAGCAGAGACACAAGAGGAAATATATGAGGAGACAAAAACACATTACTCATCCAAAAACAAGGACTACAGATCCTTCAGCAAGACGGGCTATCCCGGCAAAGGAATGATGGGAAGTACACCTGATGAACACAAGAAACAAGGGGATAAGCCACTGACAGTGAAACCACCCTGGGATGAGAAGATGCAAGCTCTGAAAGCACAGAGAAGGGCCAGGGGAGAATGTTTTCGTTGTGGTGACAAATTTCAACCAGGGCATAAGTGTAGCAAGACAGTGCCACTGCACGTAGTGGAAGAGCTCATGGAAGTGATGCAATTAGCAAGCTCTGATGGAGAACCAGACACACAGAGTGCTAGTAGTAGTGATGAATCTCTGATGCATATCTCTCAGTGTGCTTTGGCAGGCACTTCTCACAAGAAAAGCATTAGACTGCAGGGTACAATACATGGAAAGCAAGTGTTGATTCTCATTGACAGTGGAAGCTGTGGCAGTTTTATCAACAATGAAACAGTGGCCCAATTGGAACTACCAACACACGAAGTCGAGACTCACTATCGTTCGTGTGGCTGATGGAGGGAAAACACAAATCAATACAAGCAGTCCAAGATGTGACGTGGGAATGTAGACATCACAAGTTTACAAATACATTCAGAGTGTTCAAGATACCTTGCTATGACATAATACTGGGAATGGATTGGCTTGATGCATGTGGCAAGATGTGGGTGGATTGGCCCAACAAAATTCTCCGATTCAAGGTGGACGGTAAACGGATAACACTGAAAGGCATCAAAGATAAAGTTCAGAGTTGCGAGCCAATTTCAGCAACTGAAATCAAGAAATTGGCGAAGCAAAGGGCATTAGCACAAGTCATTCATCTTTGTCCAATTGGTGAAGAGTATGAAACGACACAGTTACCACCAGATATTCAAAAACTATTGGATGAGCATTCCACTTGCTTTGAAGCGCCAACTGGGCTGCCGCCAAATCGACCATTCGATCATCGCATAGAATTGATGCCAGGAGTGCAACCTGTCAATGTGAAACCGTACCGGTATTCACCACAGCAAAAGGACGAGATCGAACGACAAATCAAGGAAATGATTGCACAGGGGATCATCAAGCCTAGCCAATCTCCGTTTGCTTCCCCAGTGCTATTGGTGAAAAAGAAAGACGGCACATGGCGGTTTTGTGTGGATTACCGACAGCTCAATGCGGTGACAGTAAAAGACCGGTACCCTATGCCCATCGTCGATGAGCTTCTAGATGAACTATCTGGAGCGCAATTCTTCACAAAATTGGACTTGCGCTCAGGGTATCACCAAATCCGTGTGCGAGCAGAGGACGAGGGGAAGACCGCGTTCAAAACGCACGGCGGCCACTATGAATTTCGTGTCATGCCGTTTGGGCTCACATCAGCGCCGGCGACATTCCAGGCAGCGATGAATACGATATTCGCACAGGTGATTCGGAAATTCGTGCTCGTATTCGTGGATGATGTGCTCGTATACAGTCAGAATCTGAGCGAGCACCGAAGACACTTGGAAGTAGTATTCCAGATCCTGGAGCAGAACAAATTGTTTCTCAAGAGGAGTAAGTGTTCATTTGCACAGCGATCTCTGGAATATCTAGGACACATAATCAGCGCCAAAGGGGTAGCTACTGACCCAGCGAAGATTGCGGCGGTTCAATACTGGCCACAACCACGCACCATCAAGCAACTACGAGGCTTCTTGGGATTGGCGGGGTACTACCGAAAATTTATCCGCCAATTTGGGGTGATTGCTAGGCCACTGACAGCCTTGCTGAAGAAAAATGTACCATTTGCTTGGTCCCCAGTGGTGAATGACGCCTTTCTGTCCCTAAAAAATGCATTGGTGCAAGCTCCGGTGCTAGCACTGCCGGATTTCCAACGAGAGTTCATACTTGAGACGGATGCTTCTGCAACGGGGGTTGGTGCGGTGCTGATGCAGAAAGGACACCCCATTGCCTTTCTAAGCAAAGCATTGGGTCCTAAAAACCAGTCCCTGTCCATTTACGATAAAGAATGCTTGGCGATTCTCTTGGCAATCGAGAAATGGAAAACTTACCTCCAAAGATGGGGCGTTTGTTATACATACTGACCAACGGAGCCTAATCCATTTGGGGGACCACAAATTCAATACGAAGATACAACAGAAGGCATTCTTCAGGCTTTTGGGACTGCAGTACAAGATAATTTACAAAAAAGGAGTGACAAATCTAGCGGCGGATGCCTTGTCTCGACGACCGCACCAAGTGTGCGCCATCTCAGCAGCTCGTCCACGGTGGATGGAAATTGTGCTGGAAGGGTACATGAAGGATGAGAAAACAAAGCAACTGTACACAGAATTGAGCATTCATAGCCAGAATGACCAAGGGTTCACATTGACTGACGGTGTGATAAAACACAATGGCAAAATTTGGTTGGGATCCCACACTGAAGCACAACATGCAGATCGACTGCCCTACACAGCAGTGGTCTGGGAGGGCACTCTGGCGCTTTAGCAACTTATCACAGAATTAAACAACTTTTTTCGTGGGGAGGGATGAAGCAAGATGTGATCAGATATGTGCAGCGGTGCACCATCTGTCAACAGGCAAAGAGTGAACGCACTAAACTGCCAGGTAAACTACAACCACTGCCTATTCCTCCTGAAGCATGGCATTCGGTTGGGATGGATTTCATTGAAGGGCTACCAGTGTCTGGGAAATTTGACACCATTCTTGTGGTCGTCGATAAATTAACCAAGTTTGGACACTTCATTCCATTGCGGCACCCATTCAATGCAGCCACTGTTGCACAACTATTTGTTGACAATGTGTACTGTCATCACAGCATGCCCCAGGTTATCATTTCAGACAGGGACAAGATTTTTATTAGCAGCTTCTGGCAGAATCTCTTTCGATTGGCTGAGACAACAATGAACATGAGTTCGTCATACCATCCTCAAACCGATGGGCAGACAGAAAGATTGAATCAATGCCTGGAAACATATCTCAGATGTTTGGTTCATGCAAATCCAAAACAGTGGGCACGATGGCTTCCTTTAGCAGCTTATTGGTACAACACATCATATCATTCAGCATTGGGCAGGTCTCCATTCGAGGTGTTGTATGGCCGCAAGCCACGACACTTTGGTTTCGTGAACACTGAACCAACGGGCAACGCGGATCTGGATAGTTGGCTAAAGGAACGGTCAGAGATGATGCCCCTTATTAGGCAGCACCTGGAGCGTGCACAAAAGCGCATGAAGGCGCAGGCAGACAAAAACAGAATGGAAAGATCCTTCCAAGTGGGAGACTGGGTGTACTTGAGGTTACAACCCTATGTACAGGTGTCTGTAGCAAATCGAACATCTCAGAAATTGGGATTCAAATTCTTTGGACCGTATCAGGTGCTGAGTAAAGTGGGGAATGTATCATATAAACTACAGCTACCAGAGTCAGCGCGCATTCACCCGGTGGTACATGTTTCTCAATTGAAGAAAGCACTGAAGCCGGATGAAAAAGTAAGTTCTGATCTTCCTATAGCTCTCATGGATATTTCTTTAGTGGTGCAACCATTACGCATCTGCGAGGAAAGG